>NW_007253187.1:373121-373931 GCF_000164805.1 Carlito syrichta
TGGGGTGGCCATGAGTGTGCCACTGCACTCCAGCCTGGGCAACAGAGTGAGACTCCAACTCAAAAAAATAACTCAAAAAACAAAACAAAACTGCAATCACCTCCCATTCCCCAAGAAAATTCCCTAATCCCTGTCCTGCTCTATTTTTCTTCTATCACCATCTAACATATATTTGACTTATTTATCCTTTTTACTGTCTGTGCTCCTCTTCTTTGTCTGTTTTGTTCACTGCTGTAGTTCTAGGAATTAGATATCTGACATAGTACTCAAAAAATATTTGCTGACTAAACAATCATATTACTATTCCTAACTAACAGACGAAGAAACCAAAGTTCAGAGAAGTTAACAATCTTACCCAAATTCACAAAAATAGGTGGCAGAATGGTTGCACGCAGTGACTCATGCCTATAATCCCAGCACTTTGGGAGGCAGAGGCGAGAGGATTGCCTGAGCCCACGGGTTTGAGACCAGCTTGGGCAACATGACAAAACCTCATCTCTACAATAAATAAAAAATTAGGCCGGGCGCAGTGGCTCAAGCCTGTAATCCCAGCACTTTGGGAGGTCGAGGCGAGAGCACTGCCTGAGCTGCAGGTTCAAGACCAGCCTGGAAAACATGGTGAAACCACGTCTCTACAACAAAAATCAAAAAATTAGCCAGGCATGGTAGCACACGCCTATAGCTTCAGCTACTTGGAAGGCTGAGACAAAAGGATCGCCGGAGCCCAGCAGATCGATGCTGGGGTGGCCATGAGCATGCCACTGCACTCCAGCCTGGGCGACAGAGTGGGACTTCAACTAAAAAAAAAAA
>NW_007253187.1:373976-374780 GCF_000164805.1 Carlito syrichta
CAACCTGCTGGGCTCAGGTGATCCTTCCACCTCAGCCTTCCAAGTAGCTGGAACTCCAGGTGCACGCTACCACGCCTGGCTAATTTTTTTATTGTAGAGACAAGGTCTCACCAAGTTGCCCAGGCTGGTCTTGAACACCTGGACTCAGGCAATCCTCTTGCCTCAGCCTCCCAAAGTACTAGATTACAGACTTGAGCCATAGCCCGGCCTTGACTGCACTTTTAAATAGGTTGGCTAAGGAAGTTCACATTAAAAAGAGGACATTAGAGTAAAGACCTAAAAGAGGCAAGGGAATAAACTGCAGCTATCTGGAGAAAGAGCATCTTGGCAGTGGGAAAAACAAATCTAAGGTCTTGAGGTAGGAGCAAGTGTGATACCTTTCAGGAACAGTGCAAAACTCATTGTGGCTTGACTGGGGTGAGGAAGAGAGAAAGCGGAAATGAAATAAAACCAGAGCGGTAGATGGGGGCTGGATCACACAAGGGCTGGTAGGTCATTGGTAGGTCATTGTGAGAATTTCAGCTTTCATTCTAGATGAGAAGGGAAGCCACTGAAGGCTTTTTTAAAAACATTTTTTTTTATTTTATTATTTTATTTATTTTTTTTGAGTTGGAGTCTCACTCTGTCACCCAGACTGGAGTGCAGTGGCCGCTCCAGACCACCGCAGCCTTGACCTGCTGGGCTCCAGCGATCTTTCCGCCTCAGCCTTCCGAGTAGCTGGAACTACAGGTGCCCACTACCACACCTGGCTCATTTTGATTTATTGTAGAGATGAGATCTCACCAAGTTGCCCAGGCGGGTCTC
>NW_007253187.1:374800-390969 GCF_000164805.1 Carlito syrichta
GGTCTCGAACCCGCGGGCTCAGGCAATCCACTCACCTCAGCCTCCTAAAGTGCTGGGATTACAGGCTGAGCCACCGAGCCCAGCATCAGTAATTCTTTAATATCACTTAATTCTCAGTCAATATTTAGATCACCCCAGTTATCTCAAAGATAACACAGTTAGTTTCACAGCTAGTTTATTCTCATCAAGATCAGTGCATTGCATCTTATTATATATCAGCTTCCCCCACCCCATCCTCATACACTTCTTTTTATACCGTTGATTTGTTGGATAAACCAGGTCATTAGTTTTTTTGTTTGATTTTTGAGTTGGAGTCTCACTCTGTCCCCCAGGCTGGAGTCAGTGGCATGATCACAGCTCACTGCAGCCTCAACCTCCTGGGCTCAGGCAATCAATCCTTCTGCCTCAGCCTCCTGAAGAACTGGGACTACAGGCATATGCCACTACATCTGGATACTTTTAAAATTTTTTCTAGAGATGGGTCTCACTATGTTACCTAGGCTGGTCTCAAAACTCAAGCAGTCCTCCCACCTTAGCCTTCCAAAAGTGCTGGGACTACAAGTGTGAGCCACTGCACCCAGCCTCTCAGGTCATTAGTTTTATAGAACATCTTACATTTGGGATTTGGCAAATTGCTTCCTCGTGGCTTCATTGAACTCATTCCTCATATCCATATATATATATATATATATATATATTTTTTTTTTTTTTGATTTGGAGTCTCACTCTGTTACCCAGACTGGAGTGCAGTGGCCGCAGCTTTGACCTGCTGGCCTCCGGCAATCCTTCCGCCTCAGCCTTCCGAGTAGCTGGAACTACAGGCGTGCGCTACCACACCCGGCTAATTTTTGCTTTATTGTAGAGATGAGGTCTCGCCAAGTTGCCCAGGCAGGTCTTGAACCCGCGGGCTCAGGCAATCCACTCACCTCAGCCTCCCAAAGGCACGGGATTACAGGCTGAGCCACCGAGCCTGGCTATATATATATATTTTTTTTTTTTTTTGAGACAGGGTCTCACTTCGTCATTCAGCCTGGAGTGCAGTGGTGTAGTCATGGCTCACCACAGCCTTAACTTCCTGGGCTCAAGCAATTCTTCTGCCTCAGCTTCCTGAGTAGCTGGGACTAGGCATGCTTCGTCACACCTGGCTAATTTTTTGTATATATATATTTTTTAGAGACGACGTCTCACTGTGTTGCCCAGGCTGGTCTTAACTCCTAGGCTCAAGTGATTTTTCTGCCTCGGCTTCCCAAAGTGTTGGAATTTCAGGTATGAGCCACTGCACTCAGCCTAGTATCCATATTTCTTATAAGCCAGTGGTTAGATCTAGAGGTTTGGTTAAAATCAGATTCAAAATTATTTAGGCAGGAATACTTTATAGGTGGTGTGTATATTATATCATGAAGCATATAATGGCTGGTTGTTCCACTTTGAGTGATGCAAAGATTATTTAGTGAGTTCAGGTATAATCAACCTGATCGCTGTATTTTAGAGTTTCCCATCAGCTTTTTTTTTGGTTGGAGTCTCACTCTGTTGCCTAAACTGGAGTGCAGTGGCACGCTCATGGCCACCCCAGTGTCAACCTGCTGATCTCCAGCAGTCCTTCCACCTCAGTCTTCAAGTAGTCGGAACTACAGGCATGCACTACCACGCTTGGCTAATTTTTGATTTATTGTAGAGACAAGATCTTGCCAAGTTGCCCGGGCTGGTTTCAAACCCCAGGACTCAGGCAATCCTCTCACCTTGGCCTCCCAAAGTGCTGGGATTATAGGCTGAACCACCGAGCCAGGCCCCCATCAGCCTTCACATGATAGTTTTAGTATCTGTTTGTTGCTGGAATCCATTTTGTTACCAGTTATAAAATAGCTTTTAAAAAATCGTGTGATTTATTCTGTCTGGAATTCTTCTATAAAGAGGAACTTTAAAATTGTTTAGGTTCAGTTTGTGAAGCTTCCGGGGCAAAAAAAGAAAAAAAAAAAACCAATCTCATTGGGATTGCCTTAAACGTATAGATTACCTTGAGGAGAATTGACATCCTTATAATTTAGTCTTTCCACCTAGGGACCTTGTATGCTTTTTTCCATGTTATTCAGATCTTCTTTTATGTTCTTCAGAAAAATCCTCAAGTTTTCTTCTCATAGTTTTATGCATTTATTCCTGGGTATTTTTATACTTTTATCATTATTACAATTGGAACTTTAAAAAATTTTTTTGTATTGGCTATTGCTGGTATTTATGCAGCTCTTGATTCTTACATATTCTTACATCTAGTTATCATAAATTGAACTTTTACTAGTTCTAATAGTTTTTCAGTTGTTTCTCTTTGGTTTTCTTGGACAATAATTATACTATTTAAAAAGTGGCCTTAAGTTTTATTTCTCTTTACATGTTATGTTGGTAAGGAACTTCAGAAAGAATGATACTGAATAATGATGAGAATAATAGATGAGATAGCAGGCATTTCTGTTGTATTACTGACTTTAATGGAATTGCATTTAGGATTTTGCTATTAAGTATGTGTTTATTTTTTATCAGGAATGTTCACTGAATTTAATTATTTTGGGGTAGCAGTTGGGATGACCATATGGTTTTTCTCCTTTCTCCTATTAATGTAATGAATATTGAAAGAGATTTCCCAGTGGGAAGATACTTCGGGCTGAAGGACCAGTGTGTGCACAGGCAGAGGCAAGAGCTGGGGCAGTTGGGAGAAGTGGGGTGCCATGTGTTTGATATCATCTAAGCAGAAATGATTAGAGTTGACTGTAGCTGTTTGGTCTTTCTCTACAGACAACCATCTTGCTGTCCTCAGATGCTGGACAGTGTTAGGGCAGGGAAGGTGGACAGAGGTCTGATACTTGATACTTGCTCTTCTTATCATGCTACTTTCTTTCCCTCTCAGACAAAATGAAAATTAAATGCCGTTTCCAGAAGGCCTATCGGAGGGCTTTTGACCATGAAGAAGAGGCCTTGTCATCAGGGAATGTGCAAGGTATGGGAAGGAGTGAGCACACCATTTTAACAAGAAGCCCTCTTTTTTCTTTTCTCTAAGTGTGTAGTTTCTATACTTTGTCTTACTTCCAAAACCTCTGTGGCAAAACTGGGAATGAGGTACATGGTAGGTTTTAGCCTGGTCCACTGAAGGTCAGAGAGAGGTTGATTAGCTTACCCAGGCTTGACCACAGTGTCAGCTAAGTGAATAAGAGGGGTGGCTTACACATTCTGTGGAGGCCAGTGGGAGATGGAATGGTGTTTTGCACCTGATTTACTACCGTTCTTGTCCTCAGAGGCAGAAGCTATGTTAACTGTGCCCCAGGAACAAGCGGAGGGCTCCCTGACTATGTACGTGATCTCTGAACGCTCCTCACTTCTTCCTCAGGTAGGGAAAGCGGAGAGGCTGTAGCCTTGCCTTATCCCTTCTGCTCATTCTCTCCTGGGTCACTTCTTGCAGCATTGCTGCCCATTTCTTCCATTTACCATAGAAAACTCTCCAAATCTTTTTTCTTTTTTTTTTTTTTTGAGTTGGAGTCTCACTCTGTTGCCCAGACTGGAGTGCACTCGACCTGCTGGGCTCCGGCTATCCTTCTGCCTCAGCCTCCCAAGTAGCTGGAACTACAGGCACGTGCTACCACGCCTGGCTAATTTTTGATTTATGGTAGAGATGAGGTCTCGCCAAGTTGCCCAGGCGGGTCTCGAACCCACGGGCTCAGGCAATCCACTTACCTCAGCCTCCCAAGCGTGGGATTATAGGCTGAACCACCAAGCCCGGCTCCGGCTAGTTTTTGATGTATTATATAGAGACGAGGTCTCTCCAAGTTGCCCAGGCTAGTCTTGAACCCATGGGCTCGGTAATCCACTTGCCTCAGCCTCCCAAAGTGCTGGGATTACAGGCTGAACCACCGAGCCTGGCCAATTGAAGGACTTTGGGTCTTTGTAAATTCAAGATTTGTATGCGGTTAAAGTGCCAATGACCATGTAAAGTGGAAAAAACTGTAGAATTAAAAAGAAGCTGAAAAAAAAAGAGCTGGCTGGATGTGGTGGCTCATGCCTATAATCCCAGTGCTTTGGGAGACTGAGGCAGAAGGATCACTTGAGGCCAGGAGTTTAAGACCACCCTGGGCAACACAGCAAGACCCCATCTCTACAAAAAATGTAAAAATGAGTCACCATAGTGTTGTACACCGGTAGTCCCAGCTGCTCAGGAGGCTGAGGCAGGAGATTCACTTGAGCCCAGGAGGTTGAGGCTTCATTGAGCCATGATCACACCACTACACTCGAGTCTGGGTGACAGAGTAAGAAAAAAAAAATGCCTTCAATGGGTTGTGAAATCTGCATGCAAACTCCTTACTCCTTTCTTCTTTGGTCTTAACTTTTTTTTTTTTTTTTGAGTCGGGGTCTTACTCTGTTGCCCAGGCTAGAATACAGTGGCACCCTCACAGCTACTGCAGCCTCGACCTGTTGGACTCAGGTGATCCTTCCACTTCAGCCTTATAAGTAGCTGGAACTACAGGCACGTGCCACCACACCCAGCTAATTATTTGATTTATTGTAGAGATGAGATCTCACTAAGTTGTCCAGACTGGTTTCAAACCCATGGGCTCAGGCAGTCCTCTCACCTCAGTGTCCCAAAGTGCTGGGATTATAGGTGTAAGCCATGGTGCCTGGCCATTTTTTTTTTAAAGTGATAGAGTCATGCTCCATCACCCAGGCTGGAATGCAGTGGTACGATCATAGTTCACTCCCAGGCTTAAGTGATTCTCTTGCCTCAGCCTCCCAAGTAGCTAGGACGACGGGTGTGTACCATCACACCTGACTAATTTTTGTTTTTGGAGAGATGGGATCTCACTATGTTGTCCAGTCTGGTCTTGAACTCCTGGCCTCAAGTGACCCTTCTACCTCAGCCTTCTAAAGTACTGGAATTGCAAACATAAACTACCACGCCTGGCATCATTTTCTTTTTAAACTTACGATGAAATACTTAATTCTTATAAAAAGCAAAAGAAAAAGTTTATTTTATTTTTTATTTTTTGAGTTGGAGTCTTACTCTTATCGCCCAGGCTAGAGTACAGTGGCACACTCACGGCCACCGCAGCCTTGATCTGCTGGACTTAGGTGATCCTTCTGTCTCAGCCTTTCAAGTTGCTGGAACTATAGACGCATGCCACAATGTCTGGCTAGTTTTTGTGATTTATTATAGATTTATTGTAGAGGTCTCACCAAGTTGCCCAGGCTTGTCTCGAACCCCCGGGCTCAGGCAGTCCTCTTGCCTTAGCCTCCCGAAGTGCTAGGATTACAGACTGACTCACCACACCCAGCCAAAAGAAAAATTGTAATGAATATTCACATACCCATCCCCAGCATACAAGCTACAGTATAGTGACATGGTTGGAACCCTGTGCATTTCCATGGTTATATCCCACCCCTGTTTAGTTCAAGATGACCACTTATCATTTTCTTGCTTTTCTTTAAAGTTTGATCACATATGTTGTCTCTCTATAAACAATATATTTAATTTTACATATTTTAAAATTTATATGAATGGTATAAAACAATATATGTCTTTCTGCAACTTTTTTTTTGTCCAATATTTATAGGTGAGAGAATCATCCATGATAATATGTGTAATTGAATCTGTGTATCATTGAATAAACATAATTTATCCATTTTGTTGCTAAAGGACACTTGGATTGTTTCTAGTTTTTTACTGCTAGAAATGATGGTAGTGTGAACATTCTAGTACTTCCTCAGCCACGTACCATTTTCTTACATCAAATTTTCCAGTAGTTTGTGTATTCTGTTTTTCTTGCTCTGCCATCTCTTAGTTTCAAGTTCACCGTTTTACCAGCCTGAAAAGATTTAGCTTCTTTGTAGATCTATCTGTGTCTACCAGAAAAGAGATGGGAACAGAAATGAGTAAAAGCGCTCATGGGTACTTATAGCTCAGAAATGCTGCTACTAGCTCACTATGAATCTCAGATGTGCAAGCCTGTTGGTCAGGTGCAAAAGGCCAGATTCTCGAAGATAGGAGCCAGAGTGCTTTTTGGCTTTCTTCTCTGAGGCATGGGCATTCTGTCCCTTCCTCACCCCCACAGGACACGATGAGCTACATTGGGCCCAAGAGGACAGCAGTTGTGCGGGGGATAATGCACCGGGAGGCTTTTAACATCATTGGCCGCCGCATAATCCAGGTGGCCCAGGCCATGTCGTTGACTGAAGATGTACTTGCTGCTGCTCTGGCTGATCACCTTCCAGAAGACAAGTGGAGCTCTGATAAGAGGCGGCCTCTCAAGTCCAGCTTGGGTAGAGTACCAGGCTTTGCCATAGGAGGGGACAGGACATGAATTCCATGGGGTAGAATGGGAATCTGCATGGAAACTTCTCACTCCTTTCTTCTCCAGAAGCAACTTTTTCTTTTTTTTTTTGTTTTTTGTTTTTTGTTTTTTTTAGTTGGAGTCTCACTCTGTCACCCAGACTAGAGTGCAGTGGCCGCTCCCAGCCACTGCAGCCTCAACCTGCTGGGCTCCAGCGATCCTTCCGCCTCAGCCTTCCAAGTAACCGGAACTACAGGCACGCGCTACCACGCCTGGCTGGTTTTTTGATTTATTGTAGAGACGAGGTCTCACTGCCCAGGCAGGTCTCGAACCTGCGGGCTCAGGCATTCCACTCACCTCAGCCTCCCAAAGGTGCGGGATTACAGGCTGAGCCACCGAGCCTGGCTGCAACTTTTTCTTAATGCACTCAGTTTTATCCTCATCCCAGTTTTATCCTCCTGTTGGTTCCATGATGGAAACCAGCCCCCATTCCAGAGGAGAAACAAGTTCAGCTCTGCCAGGGGGATAGGCTGCCCTTCTACATTGATTCACAGGAGCTTCTGACTTCCCTGATTCCTGTTTCTTTTTTTCTTTTTTTTTTTTTGAGTTGGAATCTCACTCTGTCACCCAGACTGGAGTGCAGTGGCCGCTCCCGGCCAACTGCAGCCTCAACCTTCTGGGCTCCAGCGATCCTTCCGCCTTAGTCTTCCAAGTAACTGGAACTACAGGCACGCGCTACCACGCCTGGCTCATTTTTATTTATTGTAGAGATGAGGTCTCGCCAAGTTGCCCAGGCGGGTCTTGAACCTGTGACTCCTGTTTCTATAGGTTACGAGATCACCTTCAGTTTACTTAACCCAGACCCCAAGTCCCACAGCGTTCACTGGGATATCGAGGGGGCTGTCCGGCAATATGTGCAGCCCTTCTTGAATGCCCTCAGTGCTGCTGGAAACTTCTCTGTGGACTCTCAGGTGAGACTGGGAGTGAGTGGAGTCCTTTTCAAAGTCCATACATATTTATTGTCTATTAGTTATAAGTCAGTCTGTTCTTTCATTTCTTACAGCTTGCTGATTTGCTAGGAATTTCCTTTGTGAGTGTATGTATGTGAGTGAGTGTCATAAGGATGGGTACTGGAGTGTGTGTGTGTGTGTGTGTGTGTGTGTGTATCCATCCATGTGCATTGTCCACTGAGGGCAGATTCTGGTATATTTACTTCTTTGTGTCCTTCTGAGGGAGTTTCATCAGTGCTTGTTAACCAACTGCCTTCCCTGTGGCTCTGCCTAAAACTGTACTCACCAGTTGTGCCTAGATGTTTTTTTTTTTTTTGAGTTGGAGTCTCACTCTGTTACCCAGACTGGAGTGCAGTGGCCGCTCCTGGCCACCGCAGCCTCGACCTCCTGGGCTCCGGCGATCCTTCTGCCTCAGCCTTCCAAGTAGCCGGAACTACAGGCGTGCGCTACCATGCCCGGCTGATTTTTTGATTTATTGTAGAGGTGAGGTCTCGCCAAGTTGCCCAGGCGGGTCTCGAACCCGCGGGCTCAGGCAGTCCACTCACCTCCGCCTCCCAAAGGCGCGGGATTACAGGCTGAGCCACCGAGCCCGGCTTGTGCCTAGACGTTAATGCCGTCAGTCCTCCTTCACGAATTTTTTTTTTAAACTTCCTGAAATATGTTAATGTAGTACAATAAAGATGTGAAGAATGTAGCTTTTTGTATTGCACTATGTCCTTGTAGGGAAAAACATGTGGGAGAAATTTTTGTCAGGTCTTGGCAGTGGGAGTAATTACTTCTGAATAACTGGCTTGATTTGAGTCTGTAGACACTGAATTATGCTGTTCTTTGTTTCCTTCTTTGTTTAAGCTGTTAGGAAACATGGTAAAATATGTGGAAGTTTTTTTTCCTTTTTTTTTTTTTGAGTTGGAGTCTCACTGTGTTGCCCAGGCTAGAGTGCAGTCTTATGCCCACAGCCACTGCAGCCTTGACCTGCTGGATTCAAGGCAGTCTTTCTGTCTCAGACTTCCAAGTAGCCGTAACTACAGGTGCACACCACCACACCTGACTAATTTTTTGATTTATTGTAGAGATGAGGTTTCACCAAGTTGCTCAGGGTGGTCTTGAACCCCTAGACTCAGGCAATCCTCTCACCTCTGCCTCCCAAAAAGTGCTGGAATTATAGGTGTGAGCCGCCACTTCTGGTACTATATGGTTTTCAAAGCCACATATTCAGTGTTTTAACTTTACCCTTAGCTTTGCTGGTTTTTTTCCTATACTTGTTTTCTCTGAGCCGTGATTTTGTCTCATATTTTGCTTTGTCCTGATTGTATCTTTTTAAAGCATCTAAAATATTTTTTCAGAGAAAGTGGAATATAAATCATAAACAAAATAACCTTCTCCCTCTTTGCTCTACAGATCCTTTACTACGCGATGTTGGGGGTAAATCCCCGCTTTGACCCAACTTCCTCCAGCTACTACTTGGACACACACAGCCTCCCCCATGTCATCAACCCAGTGGAGTCCCGACTGGGTGAGCTCCTGAGGATGAGGGTCTTTCTGCCAGGCCAGGGAGGAACCCTGATGTCTCAGCCAGGGGTTGGAGCCTGGTTATATATCATGGTGGTTTCTAGCTTAGATTGGTCTGAGGGGACTGGAAGACGTAGGTTTTTTTTTTTTTTCATGATGCTCTGTTGAGATCTCCATCTTCACACCCATCATAGCCAAAAGCATTAATTAAACATGATACCCAGCACTTTTTACAAATGAATGGCTCAGCTGGATCTGTCTCCCTGAGAGCCATCTGGGAAAGATACCTTAGGAAGGGCAATAGCAAAAGTACATTAAAGGCAGAATTTGAATTGACACTTCTGCTGATTGAGGTCAAAGAACCTTGAAACTAGGATTGTAGTTTGTCATTTTGGGGCTGGAACCTGGGAAGAATAGGTATGACTAAGAACTGTAAAACAGGCAAGCCAAATGAGTATATCACTAACTGGAATTGCAGACACCAGAGGTAGGCCATTGTGGGCCAAGGGTTATGAAGGGGTAGCATGTGAGATATTAGCAAATTCCTCCTCTATTCATTCATTTATTCATTCATTCGGTCAGCAAACATTGGCTGAGGGACTGCCTGTGTCAGTGCTGAGTATAGAGATAGAAAGGCAGTTCAGGCGAAGAGAACTATGAGTGTAGATCTAGAAGAGTAAGAGCGTGTAAACATTCAGGAAGCTCAGAGCAGTGTGGCTAAAATGCGAGTGACCAAAGAGGAGGCTGGCAAGGCAGGCAGGTGCCAGGATTTAAAGCTATCTGTAGTAATGTGGGTGCAATATGGCAGTGGTCAAGAGAACTGTCCTAGACTGTCAAGGGGAGTGTTTTAGAGAGTTTTAGATTTCAGGGGCCTTATAGGGCTAACGACTATATTCCATCTGTGTGATACCTCTTGGGAGAACACTCAGAAGCATTTTACCACAGAAACCCAGGACTGGGGGATATCCCAGTGACTATTGGTTGGGGAATCTGAGTCCCAGAGCAAGTGGCCAGCAGGTTAGAGGCTGAGCTGGAGCTTAATGCCTGGGTCCAACGTGTTGGTATTCTGCCTTCCCTTGTCTTTATACCACAGGATCTAGTGCTGCCTCCCTGTACCCTGTGCTCAACTTTCTACTCTACGTGCCTGAGCTTGCCCACTCCCCCTTGTACATTCAGGACAAGGATGGTGCTCCAGTGGCCACCAACGCATTCCACAGTCCCCGCTGGGGTGGCATCATGGTAATAGTCACCAGAACCCAGGCTTCTGGGACAGACAGGCATTCTCTGAAAACATGTTTCTTCTGTTTTTCTTCTGGTGTCCTCCTGGCCCAGCATATGGGTGGGGCAGGCACCATGGAGGTGGGGGTGCTGTGTGCTGATGCTCCTCCTCTGCCAGCCCTACTCTTTCTTATTTCTGTCAGCGTTTTCTGTACTATGGCCCTTTTGCATTTACTTAGGACAATTCTGTGTCTGTCTCAAATCTTGACCTTATTTGTAGGAGTCTTGCAAGGTTGAGAACGTTGTTTCCCCTGTCAGACGGGGAGTTTCTCATGAGTGAATATTCTCATTCACTATAATGACTGGGATAAGAAAAAAACTATTTTACAGAACTTTCAAGGAGGTAATTAGGATAATTTATTTAAAGCTCCTCCTAGTAGGTACTCAAAAAAAATAGCTATACCATTGGGTTTGTAGCTTCTAAAAAGCAGAGAATTTGTTTTCCTTTTCTCTCATGACCTCTATAGTGCCTAGGCTACAACTGTGCACAGTTCTATTATGATGCTGTGGCAATCTCATTCTTCCTTTCAGGTGTATAATGTTGACTCCAAAGCCTATAATGCCTCGGAGCTGCCAGTGAGAGTTGAGGTGGACATGGTGCGAGTGATGGAGGTGTTCTTGGCTCAGCTGCGGTGAGGTCCTGGGTGATCCACTTGGAGACATGGCCACCAAGAGTCTGACCGTACTCTTCTTGACTATAGAGGGGGGTTGCAGAGCAGAGTGAACTTTCACCTGGTGGGAATACCGTGACTGTACCTAGTGTCCCAAGGAAGCCAAGAAAGGCTTCCAAGGATCCCATCATCCTTCTCCTAAGAAGGGCTAGCAGCTGACAAAACCTGTTTTAAGAAAAATAGACTCATGGATGTCATGTCCATGAGATGTAATTAGGGATACTTAAGAAAATAGCTGTTAAATCTTGTGCTAACTTATCAATTGAGAGTGGCTGTCTGAAGCTCTGTGTTGAGGATTTTTTTTTTTGAGTCAGGGGTCTTACTCTGTTACTCAGACCAGAGGGCAGTGGCATGATCATGGCTCACTGTGGCCTTGACCTCCTGAACTCAAGCGGTCCTCCTGCCTCAACCTCCCAAGTAACTGGGACTACAATTGTACTCCACCACACCTGCTAACTTTTTTTTACATTTTTTAGAGATGAGGTCTTGCTATGTTGCTCAGGCTGGTCTTGAACTCCTCAGCTCGAGCAGTCTTCTCACCTCGGCCTCCCAAAATGCTGGGATTACAGGCATGAACCACTATGCCCAGACTTGCTGTGTTAAGGATTCTAATGCTATATCTGGGCTCATTAGGAAAGAGTTCTGATTGATCAGCGTTTTCTGTTATGAGTGTAAACTTAGAGAAGCATGGCACATGTGCCTTGCCAAAGGCTGTCCTGGATCATCCTTTAACGCTAAGTCCCATTGGCACCATTTGTCCACAGAGGGTAGAGAGGGCGAAGGGAACTCACTTGGTGTTATCGGAAGTATTTTGGCCATGGAACCTTTTTTCAAATAAGATCTTGGAAGTCTAATATAGCAACAGGCAAAAACAGAAACACTCTGGTTGAAGTAGGGGTTGGGGCTCTGGATTGCTTTGTATTGCCACTTACTCCTTGAGACCCTGAGGCACTTCCTCACAACTCCTATGGTTCTGGGTAGGATTGAAAATCACTGGCAGGCTGCAGTGACTCACGCCTATAATCCCGGCACTTCGAGAGACTGAGGTGAGGGGATTGCCTGAGCCCACAGGTTTGGGACCAGCCTGGGCAACTTGGCAAGACTTCATCTCTATAATAAGTCAAAAAAAAATATTAGCTGAGCATGGTGGCACATGCCTGTAGTTCCAGCTACTTGGAAGGCTGAAGCAGAAGGGTCACTTGAGCCCAGCAGTTCGAGGCCTGCCACTGCACTCCACCTTGGGCGACAGAATGAGACTCCCACTCAAAAAAAAAAAAAAAGAAAGAAAAGAAAGAAAATCACTGGCTTATGGCAGATATTCTAGGAATTTAGGAATTTTAGTTATCATCATTTCCACCATCTGCTCCTAACCACCTTGATTTTACTTCATTGTTTCCACAGGCTGCTCTTTGGAATTGCTCAGCCTCAGGTGCCTCCAAAATGCCTGCTTTCGGGGCCTAAGAGTGAAGGACTAATGACCTGGGAGCTAGACCGGTTGCTCTGGGCTCGGTCAGTGGAGAACTTGGCCACGGCTACCACCACCCTCACCTCCCTGGCACAGCTTCTGGGCAAGATCAGTAACATTGTCATCAAGGACGATGTGGCATCTGAGGTAAGTGGGCAGGGGGTGGATTCTATAGCATAGAGTGGTCAGTGAAGGACTGGGTGTGGTTAAGACCAGAGAGCCAGTTAAGGTCTAGGGTATATCCAGACATACCATCCTTAAGTGCCCTGGACTTCCTCTAGAAGGCAGCACCAGCTCCCCAGCAAAAGTCCAGATGACAATGTTACAGCTTGATTAGGTTCTTATGCCTACTGCTCAGAAGAATAAACACTGCTCCAAACAGCTGAGTGAGGAGCGCAGGAAATAATTCAAAGGCTAGAGTTTCTTGGGTTTTTTTGTTATTGTTCTTGTTTTTGATTCAGAGTCTCTAACTCTGTTGCCTAGGCTGGAGTGCAGTGGCATGCTCACAGCCACCCCAGCGTCGACCTGTTAGGCTCAGGTGGTCCTTCTGCCTTAGCCTTTCAAGTAGCTGGAACGACAGGCGCACACTATCATGCCCGGCTAATTTTTTGATATATCGTAGAGATGAAGTCTCACCAAGTTGCCCAGGCTGGTCTCGAACCCCTGAGCTCAGGCAATCCTTTTGCCTTTGTCTCCCAAAATACTGGGATTACAGGCTTGAGCCACTGTGCCTGGTGAAGACTAGAGTTTCTAAGTGGAATTTGGTGGGCCAGGGACTGCTGATTGTTTGATGATATGTCAAAAGTCTTCATTTTGCAGAGCTAAATATGACTGTCCTGGTATGTGTTTGGGGTCCAGATAGGGCTTTGGATCCATCAGAATCTGAGAAATATCTCAAATACTATTCTTAAGTTTTGCAATAGATGGTATCTATAAAACAAGTCCCATGACCATCAACTACTAGCCCCTGGGCAGTGAGCCATTGTAGAAGTAGTTTAGGAGGGAGGTATGCAGGAAGTGGGATCTCTGAAGACTGGAGCTACTTTTGTCCTTCAACCTCTACTCTTCTCTTTAAGGAGATATATGCAGTCTTAGGCTCATTGTTTAAGGGAAAATGTGTTGTTCAGCCTTGCTGTACGACTTCCCCTCTCCCCAGGGGTCAATTGCCCTCTGCTGAAGTGAAAGCAAACTTAGAAACAACGAATTTGTTAAATTCTAACCATAACTGCAGCTTTTCATGGCTCTGGTCTCCTCTACAGCTTTTACCCTGTGGCCAGATAATAACTTTATGTAGGTGGTTTCAAAAATATTAAGTTTGATCAGGCACGGTGGCTCACACCTGTAATCCCAGCACTTTGGGAGGTGGAGATGAGAGTATTACCTGAGCCCAGGGGTTTGAGACCAGCCTGAGCAACTTGGTGAGACCTCATCTCTACAATTAAAAAAATTAACCAGGCATGGTGGTATATACCAGTAGTCCCAGCTACTTGGAAGGCTGACGGAAGGATTGCCTGAGCCCAGCAAGTCGAGGTTGTGGTAGCCTTGATCATGCCACTGTACTCCAGCCTGGGTGGTAGAGACTCTGACTTAGGGGGAAAAAATGTGAAGTTTCTTTGTTTTTGTTTTTTTTTTTGAGGAGGAATCTCACTCTGTTGCCCAGGCTGGAGTGCAGTAGCATGCTCACAGACACTGCAACCTTGACCTGCTGGGCTCAGGTGATCCTTCCGCTTATTGTAGAGACAAGGTCTTGCCAAGGGCTTAGGCAGTCCTTTGGCCTCCACTTCCCAAAGTGCTGAGATTACAGGCATGAGCCACCATGCCCAGCAGAATATGAAGTTTCAAGCCAAAACTAAGAGAATAAACCATATCCCTTTAGACTGACTTGCATATGTCTTTGGTGAACTCCAGGAAACCTCCCTGGTAAATGGAAGACACAGTGAAACCCAGCACACTCTCTGCTAATGCCTAGGACTTACTGGTAACCCCCTGTCCCCTCCTTTCTAGGTATACAGTGCTGTAGCTGCAGTCCAGAAGGCGGCAGAGGAGTTGGCCTCTGGGCACCTGGCATCTGCCTTCGTTGCCAGCCAAGAAGCTGTGATGTCCTCTGAGCGTGCCTTTTTTGACCCCTCACTCCTCCACCTCCTCTATTTCCCTGATGACCAGAAGTTTGCCATCTACATCCCGCTCTTCTTGCCTATGGCTGTACCCATCCTCCTGTCCCTGGTCAAGATCTTCCTGGAGACCCGCAAGTCCTGGAAAAACCTTGAGAAGACAGACTGAACAGGGCAGCATCTCAGTAGGAAGCCGTCCTTTCTGGCCAAGGTGGGAGGCGTTAGATTGAGAGGTGCATATGTGGGACCTGTGAGGAATGACTTGTTCGTCTCTGGTCTCTTCTGTTGTTCTCCAGCAGCCAAAGTACAACACTCCAAGATGGGTTTATCTCTCCTTCCCTTCCCTTTCCCCTGACTCAAGTCCTTTCCTCACCCCCAGGAGCCTGAAAGGTACATTATCTTGGTCTCCCTATCTGTCTTGAACTTGAAGGCCTCTGCCTATCTCCTTCTGAGTCAGGTGCAGTTGTGTTTTTGCCCCGTTTCTCAGTGTAGCACACACTTTTGGTTTTGTTTATTTGTTTTGTAGAGACAAGGTCTCACTATGTTGCTCAGGCTGGTCTCAACCTCCTGGCCTCAAATGATCCTCCCACCTTGGTTTCCCAAAGTGCTAGGATTACAGGTGTGAGCCACTATGCTGAGGCTCACATTCTTAGACTGAAAGAGAGAATTAGAAGAAAGCCCTGGGTTGGATTCTAGTCACTCCCTTCCACACTTCTCTCTAACTCCTGAGGGAGAGCCAGCTGACTTCAGGGTACAACCTGACAGGAGTCAAGGAGGCAGTAGCTCAGGACCTGGGTGTGTGTGTCTGTGTGTGTGTGTGTGTGTGTGTGTGTGTGTGTGTGTGTGTGTGTCAGAGGTGCCAGAAAGTTCCAGATTTGGAATCAAACAGTCTTGAATTCAAATTATTATTTTTGCACTTATTGTCTGGAGAGCTTTGGATAAGCTATTTAATCTCTCTGAGCCTCAGTTTTTCACTTGTTCAAATGACACTGATGATACTTCCCTTACAAGGTGGCCATGAGGATTAAATATGTTAAGCATGTGAAAGTGTCTGGCATATATTAGGCTCTTAATAAACATTGTTTGGATATGAATTAGAATGGTATGAAGTATGAACATAACTCATTCTTTCTTCTTTCATGCATAAGTAAAGGTTTCCCACAGTGCTCCTCCTGTACTCACAGGTCTACCCTGCTTCCACATAGCCATGTGCCTTTCCTACCTCTCTGTCCTCAAGAGCCCTGGGGCGTGTAGCATCTACCTCTGCATTTTAGCAGGGGTTCTAAGAGAGAATAGCTTCTACCGTGAACGCCCCGAAATACTAACTCATTCATCAGGTCAGAAGAAAAAGTATTGAGCACCAGTGCAGGGAGCATTCTGCTAGGTGCTGGGGTATTATAGAGAACAAAATAGACAGGATCTCTGTTTTTATGATCTGATCTTTCAGGAGGAAAAGTTAATAACAAGAAAAAATAATTTCACATGATGTATTAGAAATAAAAAACAGGTTGATCAGTCAGTGACCGGAGAGAAGTGCTTTAGATTGGGTGTGAGGGAGGGGCTTTGAGCAGATGACACAAGCTGAGACCAGAAGGAGAAAAGAGGCCATCTAGAAAGAGCATTCAAGGAACCTGAGGCTGGAACTCGTTTGAGGCGCAGAAAGGAATGCTGGAACACAGTAATAGGAGAGGTAGTCAGGACCCCCTCTAGTACCGAAAAAGTATCCGAAAAAAATGAATGAAAAGCGGGAGGGGCAACCCTCGCTCCCCTCCTCCGCGCCGGCGGCCCTTCGTCGGGGCGGGGCCGGGTGGTGGGCGGGG
>NW_007253187.1:391121-400983 GCF_000164805.1 Carlito syrichta
GAGGCCATGAAGGTGAAGAAGGGCGGTGGCGGGGTCGGGACGGGGGCGGAACCCGCTCCGGGGCCCTCGGGCCCAAGCGTGGAGCCCATGCCCGAGCCGCAGGCGGAATCCGAATCTGGGTCCGAGTCGGAGCCGGAGGCAGGCCCGGGACCCAGGCCGGGGCCGCTGCAGAGGAAGCCGCCGATCGCGCCGGAGGACGTGCTGGGGCTGCAGCGGATCACCGGCGGTGAGCACCGGCGAGGGAGCGCCGCCCGCGGGCGGGAGGGAGAGCGAGCGAGGGGCCCCTCACGGCGAGCCGAGCCTTGGCCCCCGCCCCCTTTCCCGCCTCCCCTCCCCCACCGGGTCCCCCTCGCCGGTGTCCTCTACTCCCCCTTCTGCCTCCAGGCCTGAGATCTCTGTCCTCACTTCCCTTGGTCTCCCTGTGTGCCCCTCTTCTCCCTTTAGAGATTTATTTCCACCCCACTCCTTCCTTTTTGAGGTCCAGCCCCTTTTCCTGTGGTGGAGGTGGGGCAGCAGCTGCAACTGTAACCCTTTCCCTGTGGAGACTTCACAGTGCTTTGAGGCCAGTCTCCGCACTAATGAAGAGGAGGCTGAGTGCATTCTGTCCTCAGCCCTCACGCTGGAAGCTAGGTGGAAGCTGAGTTACTTAGGGCATTAAGACTCTCCAAGTCTCCCTAATCATTCATACCCTTACCCTGATCCCCAGGAAGACTTGGGGCCACTTTCCTCCTCAGGAAAGGAACTGAGCAGGAAGCCTCAGTGTGTTGGCTCTGGGTCCTACCATGGGAGTGGTTTAATGTCCCTGTAAACATGGACTAGAGTCTGTTCTCTTCTGGGGGCTTTCCCATCAAGGGAGGCCTGGTCTCCACCGTTGTTAAGAGTTTCTGAGTTGGATTGCCTGGGTTGGAGTCCCAGCTTTGCCATATAATTAGCTGTATGACCTTGGACAAGTAACCTCTCTTCCCTGAGCATATCTCTTCTTCTGTAAAATGGAGATAAGTCCTCTGATTTTGTGCAGTGCCTGGCATGCTATGCATGCTCTGTACCTGGGGCTCTCTTATCAGTAGTATCTCTGACCCCACAGAGCTGCTCATGGCTGCTGCCTAGAGGCAGATAACTAGACAATCAGGGCAACGGAGGTGGTCATCATAGGCAGGGAATAAAGGCTAGGAAGCCTCATAGCAGAGGCTGTGGCAGAGTCTCGGAGAACAGGGGGTATCTGGAGAGACTGTGGCCTCCACTTTGGCCTAGTTCATCAGCAACCTTCCCTGGCTCCCTTTGTGAGAGCAACTCTTGGGGCCCTTCTCTGTGGGGATGGAGGGCAGGTGTTAGAGTGGACCTGAGACTTGGAGCTGCAGGAGCAGCAGAACACAGGGCTTCCAGACAGAGCTGTGGAGGGGACGATGATGGCAGGCCTGAGCCTGTGCACCTGGGTCCCTGGAGGCCCAGCTCCTCCCTCCTTTCTGAGCTAGGCAGCAGCCATTCTTGGCTAGGCCCCCAGAGTGCTGAGCTCCCTTGCCCAAGCAGGCATTGGTGGAGGGAGGGGGGCCTGGACCAGGCTGATGTTGGAGCCAATTGGTCTGCAGTTTGCAACAGCAGCATTCAGAATTCAGTTTAGCTCTGGGGAAGAACTTTTTTAGAGGAAATCCAAAAGTCAGACTGACTGGGTCCAGGGTAACTTTTTAAATTTTGTAACTAGAGGGGCTTCCTGCTCATTTACCACCATGTCTCCTAATTTGGAGGAAATTCATAGCCCTTGGAGATGGAACATCCATGGGGGATGAGTAGGAGAAGGGGCTTCATGGGAGCCCTTTTCTGTGCAGGAGTTGAGAACAGAGTTCCAGGGCTGTCTACTCTGGCACCCCTTGCCTGGTCTCTTGTGACCCTAATCACACAGGTCTGAGGTTTGCTGTTCCTGGATTACCAGGCCCTGAATCCAGCTTAGGAAGCTATTTGTGGCTGAGGGTTATAGAGCAGTTGTGCTCTGAGCCCTTGGCCACTCTGCCCCTCATTCTGACCTGACCCTGGGTCCCAGGCTTCATCCTTCCTAGAAGGGAGGGAGTGGCCATAGTTGTTGGGAGCCACAGGCATCCCCTGTTCTACTTCCTCTCGGAACAGAGGGGTTAACAGACTGAGTTTGCAGTAGAAGAGACTGAGGTCATACTGCAGGAGGTTGTTCCAAAATGACAAGAGAGGCTCTAAGAGTTGGAGAATGAGAGGGCCTTACAGGTAGCTGGGAGTTTGGCAGCTGGCATGCTGCTCCCGAATCTGTCACCTCCTCTCCCTGTGCCTTCTTTCTAAATCTTTGTACAAGTGCTTACGTTCCATGAAAATAATGTGAGTACAGGGTGAGGTAGGGCCTGGCCACTCTATTATCCCACCATTCTGCCCCATGGCAGACAGGCCAGGGCTCAGGGCCCTACCTCTTCTCTAAGCCTTGTGTAGTTCCTGCTGGGCCCCAACATGCCAGATGGTTGCCAGGAGGGCTTCCTGGAGGGGGCTGCCCCAGGCTTGGGGACAAGTCAGGCCTGGGGAAGAGAGAATAACTGTATATTCACTTCCTCTTCCTGCCCAAGAGGAATAGGAGGTAGTCCAGGGCCCTGGAGGGTGATTTCCGGGCCTCTGGGCCAGCAGGGGAGGATGTGGTGCTGTGCAGGCTGCAGTCTCCCACTGCACCTCTCTGCTGCTTCCTATGTGCTGCCAGGACCTCCCTGGGCCTTTGCAGTTGCTTCTGCAAGAGAATGAGGGTTAGCTCAGGCCCTGGAGGTTCCTGAGCTGTCTTAGGCAAGGCCTCCCACTGTTCTTGGTTCTCCTTTTGGGCCTGAGGAGCCCTGACCCCCATCCACACCCCTGCTGTACCTGCTACACCCTCTTCCTGGCCTAGCCTGTGCTATTCTCTGTGGGGTCAGGAGTACTTTCTCTGTGAAGGTGGCTCAGAGCCAGGGCTGGATAGATGACCTCTAAAGGGGTTCCCTCTGTGTGCTAAGACTTTCTCCCATTTGGAGATCAACAAAGGATGGGAGCAAAGTTGGCTGCCTTCCCCCCATATCCTAGGCTCTGGGCTTGAGTCAGCAGAGCTTTAGCTAAGCTGCTTAATGGAGCTGGGCTCGCATAAGCCGCTTACAGAAAGAGGAGGGGGCTGGGGTGAGGAGGAACAGGGAAGGGGTTGTTTAGCACTACCCTTATCAGGGAAAGTCCTCTGGATATCAGCCTTGCCAACACATCTAGATGTAATATCTAGACCCCCCGGCCGTGGGGTAAGGGTGTGGTTATCCTCCAGAGAAGGACTGTGTCTCTCCCAACATGGAGCTGTGTCACCCCCTTTAGAGTGAAGTCCCCAAAAGCAGGGCTGTGTCTTCCCTCATGCTGTGGCTTCCCATCAGGCTGGAGACCCCATTCTCCCAAAGGCACCCAGGTAGCCCTAGCAGAGGAGGGGCCAAAATAAGGACCCTCAACTCCAGGGAAAGTAGGAAGTGGCCTTGTCCTCTACCCTTCTATGTCCTGCCCTGACCTCCAGAGACCACTAGGATGGGGCTGACCATCCCCCCTTAGGTCCCTATAGGGCTCTTCCACATTTTGGGGGCTCCCTCAAGTCAGGAGCTCACTTCCCTCTTTCTGGAGGCCAGTGATCCTAGGTATCAGGGAAAGTGGTAGGTAGTCTGGGGTCCCACAAAAGTTGAACTGGCAGCAGGGATTTTGGGCCTCTTCCTTGGTCAGCTCTCTGTCTCCCCTAGATTACCTCTGTTCCCCTGAGGAGAATATCTACAAGATCGACTTCGTCAGGTTTAAGATTCGGGACATGGACTCAGGCACTGTCCTCTTTGAAATCAAGAAGCCCCCAGCCTCAGGTGAGTGGGCCATTGACAAGGGCAGGTGGGCAAAAGCTGTGGGGTGGGCTGCCCAGAAACTCCTTGAGCCACAGAGGAATCAGAGCAGAGCTGGGGCTTGGTCTCCAGCATGATTCTCAGGAGTCTGCAGGCGGGAGGCCTTTTTTCCTTCCCATCTGTTTCTGGGATTGAACATCTTGGGAGGATAGTCCTGCCTCTTTGGTCCTGCCAGTCTGCCCTCTGCAGGGCTCACTGGGAACTGCATCCCCAGAGGCCTCAGGCCACTGCATCCTGTGGCTCTAGAGACTTCAGAGGAAATTGGTGATTTGCTGACCTAGAAGCCCCAGGTGGCACAATTTGGCCAATGGTCTGAACCCTCAGTGTGCACCAGAATCTCCTGGGGAGTTTTTAAAAAGACAGACAGGGGCCCTGGGGTGGAACCCTGGGTGGGCAGGGGCCTAGCCTGAAGTCCACTGAGCCCAGCTGGGGTACATTGCAGAGCGGTTGCCCATCAACCGGCGGGACCTGGACCCCAATGCTGGGCGCTTTGTCCGCTACCAGTTCACGCCTGCCTTTCTCCGCCTGAGGCAGGTGGGAGCCACGTGAGTCACCGGGCTGGGGGTGAGGGCTGGTGATGAGGGAGAGGGTGGGAGTGAGCCCTTTCTGAGTCCCTCCTGAGCCTCTCTTCTGGGTGGCCTGTCCTGAGCCTGGCTGGCTGGCTGACTTCAGGGCCAGGCTCATCCCTGCCCCTTCTCTTGCTCAGGGTGGAGTTCACAGTGGGAGACAAGCCGGTCAACAACTTCCGCATGATCGAGAGGCACTACTTCCGCAACCAGCTCCTCAAAAGCTTTGACTTCCATTTTGGCTTCTGCATCCCCAGCAGCAAGAACACCTGCGAGCACATCTACGACTTCCCCCCTCTCTCTGAGGAGCTGAGTACGTGGGTCTCGTGGAAGCAGGGGAAGAGGGGGACACGTAGAGAGCAGGCCGGTGGTGGGGGTGCTTGTGGGTCTGACCCCTTTTCTTCTCGCCCTGAGTCTCTTGTATCTGGCACTGTTCCACATCACCTGTAGAGAAACGGGCTCAAAGAGGCTGGGGAGCTTTCTGGGGTTGTTCAGCTGTCCCTGTCCCCTAGACCCGAAGCTTCCACAGTGGCCTGACTCAGACTCCTGACCTTCACCCGGCCTGGCTGGGCCTCTCTTGCAGTCAGTGAGATGATCCGCCACCCGTATGAGACACAGTCCGACAGCTTCTACTTCGTGGATGACCGGCTGGTGATGCACAATAAAGCAGACTATTCCTACAGCGGGACACCCTGACCCCCAAGCCACTCCCTGCCTGGAGACCCTGGTCCTGGGCCCTGTGCTGTGACCTCCCTAACGCTCACCTCTTAACCTCAAGTCTTCTGCTTGGGGAGTGCTCCAGGAGCTCTGGACCCTGAGTCATCGTGGGGAGGAAGGGTACCTGGTGTCCCCAGTCCAAGCCCATGAAACCCATGGGGCCCACCATGAGGGGTGAGGTCGTAGGGAGGCTGTTTGTCTCCATGTCCAGGAAGACCTAAGAGAGGAGCAGCCAGGACTTCTGGACAGTGTAGCTGGGCCCTCTTGGGCCCACGTTTCAGAATAGTGTTCCCCTATCCAGGCTGTGACTAGGCCAGGGCAGGGACCCATTCCCTGTCCCCAGCCCACCACCCTCAGGCCATTTAGAGCCGAACCTTTACAAAGATCCACAGTGGGGCCTGACTGCCAAGCTGCCCAAGGGAGTCTGGGCCCTGGACCCAGCCCCATTCTCCCCCTTTAGGGGCTGAGACACCGCCTGAGGTGTGGAAGGGACCGGCCTGTGGTAGGTGCTGGACCAACTGTATATAGTTTTCAATAAACTTTCTCCTTTTCTGTTCTCTGGTATGCACCAGCCTCTGTGTGTATGGGTAAGGGGGACAGTGTAGGCAGCCGTGTGCTTGAGAGGGTAAAAGTCTCTTGCCGGGCGCAGTGGCTCACCTCTATAATCCCAGCACTTTGGGAGGCCAAGGTGAGAGGATTGCCTGCGCTCAGGGGTTCGAGACCAGCCTGGGCAACTTGGCGAGACCTCCTCTCTACAATAAGTAAAAAATTAGCTGAGCGTGGTGGCACATGCCTGTAGTTCATCTACTTGGAAGGCTAAGGCAGAAGGATTGCCTGAGCCCAGCAGGTCGAAGCTGTGGTGGCTGTAAGTGTGCCACTGCACTCCAGTCAGGGTGACAGAGTGAGATTCTGACTCAAAAACAAAAGTCTCCCTGCCTTCTAGTGCCCTCTGACTCCCAGGTCTTCGCATCCCCTGATTCTCTGTATCCTGATACTACACTTGTCATCTAGATCAGCATTGAGGACATGATGGGACTGGAAAGGGTTTCCAGTGGTGAGGAGGGAGACCCAGGCCCTGAGAGAGGAAGCTTTGGCCCAAGTCATCGCCAACCCTGGCAGAAGGCTCTGAACTCGGGTGGGAGTGCAAGTGTGAAGGAGGCAGCCTTGTCCTCTATCCTACCCTCCCTGACCCCAGACGTCACTGGGTTGTGCTCTTAGCCCTAGCCCTCATCAGAGAAGGTTTGGCTAAGGCCTGGCGCCATCTCCTTGCCCTCAGCTGCTTTGGGGAGCACCCTTGCTGGGCAGCCCTGTAACACTGCCCTCACCCTCAGCCCCATGCCAGATCAGAGGAGGGGACTGCTTCATGGAAAAATTCGAGAACAGGTAGGCAGACAGCTCGCCTCAGCATTCACACTGTTCCCAGGCCCTCCTTCAGATATGCCTGGTGCCAGCCCACTCTCTGGGCTGAGGAGCTCTGGCCCTAGGAAGCCCAGAAGTGCTGGAATTCAGCTTGTTCTGTGGAGCGCTTGCTGGAAGCCAGGATCTGCACTGAACTCTGGGAATTCTAAAATGACTAAGACATGGGAATATAGAACAAATTGGACCGGGCATACGGGGAGCAAGAGTCACTCATCCTGCTTGGAGTGTTCTGGGGAGGACTCTGGGAGGGGCAGCACCAGAGCAGATGCTTGCGATAGGAAGAGATGGGGGAGAGAATGTTTCAGTGCAGGGAACAGCACAAGCAAAGTCTTAGAGGCAAGATTTACCAGATCGACAGAGCCTCAAGAGCTAGGGTTGTTCCAAGAAAAGTGGGGAGCCCCTGAGGAGGATTAAGCAGGCATGGTCTGATCAGATTATCTCTGAATACTGAGTGAAGGGTAGATTGGAAATAATAAGACTAATAATAACAGCCAAGATTTATTTATTTATTTATTTTTTGAGTTGGAGTCTCACTCTTTCACCCAAACTGGAGTGCAGTGGCACGCTCCCAGCCATCGCAGCCTTGACCTGCTGGGCTCTGGGGATCCTTCCGTCTCAGCCTTCCAAGTAGCCAGAACTACAGGCACGCGCTGCCACGCCCGGCTAATTTTTGATTTATTGTAGAGACGAGGCCTTGCCAAGTTGCCCGGGTGGGTCTTGAACCCGCGGGGCTCAGGCAATCCACTCACCTTGGCCTCCCAAAGTGCTGGGATTACAGGCTGAACCACTGAGCCCGGCTGACAGCCAAGATTTATTGAGTGTCAGGCCCAGAGCTGGGTGCCCTACACATGTTAACACATATAACGCTCACAGTCATTTCTAAGGAAGGCACTTTCATTATGCCCATTTTACAGAAAATGTAGGTCCATAGAGGTTAACTTGCCCAGCCAGTGTTGCACAGCTAACATCTGCTAAGCAACAGAGCCAGGATCTGAATCTAGGCAGTCTGGCTCCATGCACTGCCATACGGGGAGTAGTGAGGAGGGTGTTGCAGTAATTCAGGTGAGCAAAAGGGAACCTGAATTAGGTCAGTATCCACAGAGATGGAGAGAAGTAGATGAAGATTTTTAAAAGGTGACATCGCCAGGACTGGTGGCTGATTGGATGGGTGGGTTGGAGGGAAGGAGGAGTTGAAACTGGTTGCCTGGTTTGTGACCTGGGTGCTGGGAGGGATAGAGGAGCTGTCACTGGGCTGGGAACGCAGGTTGGATCAGGGTGGGTGCTAGAAGGAGATGGTGAGTTCAGGTTGGGACATGCTGTGGTGTGGTATGGGCATCTTGGAAGAAATGACCAGATGTTAGGAAGTTTGGGCCTAAGACCAGGAAGGGAATAAGAGCTGGAAATGGTGGCTGTGGGAGGTCACTGGCCACACAGTGATTGCTAAGGCTGTGATGGGGCTGAGATTACGGGATCCTCTTCTGTCACTACTGGTAGTGAGCTAGGGGCAAGAGTGCCAAATGTCCCGCGATTGTTTGAACTCTCTTAAATGATGCTAATAGTCTCCCACCCCATAATTGAGGGTCCTTGAATAAGAATTTGTCATCCTAAGGAAGGCCAGAGGGAGAGGAACCAGCAATGGAGACAGGAGCAGACATTAGTGAGAGTGGAAGCAGCTTTGTTGGGAACTAAGGGAAGAAAGGATTTTACCCTGTAGCAAGTGGTAAGGAACTGTCAGTTGCCACCAAGGTGCAGGAGAAGCATGTGGGAGGTCGGGGGAGGGGATTTGTCTGCAGATGAGGCTGTATAAATACACAAGTACAGTGTGAGAGTTTTGTTGTTGTCGTTTAAGGGGTTACAAGTCTGCAGAGAAACTGTAGCAAGAAAGAGAAATCTGCACTGGTGTCAGGAGAAGACCTCCCTCCCACCGTTCTGATGCTAGTCTCCACTGCAGCTGCTAAGTAGAGCTGGGATGAGGTTCTAGGTTGGGCCCGCTGCATTTCCACCTTCAGACAGGGAGGAAGTTCCCCATTCTGGGGTTCTCATCCCTGGAACAGTCACTCGGTTGGCACTCAACCCAAGGAGAGGCTTGTGTCCCCTGGACTGGGATGAGACTCGGCTGGGAAAAGCCTTAGCCAGCCCCCACCCCAACAAGTCTTCATGCTTCTGGCACTGATCCTGCCGCTAATGGTGCAGCTTGCTGCCTTTAGTTCCTGGCATGTTCCATAGGAAACTGGAGGATCCCTGAGCAGGAAAAGGAGGAAGACAGGGTGGGAGTAGGGCTAGCCTTGTTCTGATGTTAAGCTGTTGACCTTGAAGGGGTGAGTCCCTTCTGTCTCTCTGAAGTGGGCTAGTCATTTTTGCTTTGACTCTTCAGGGTGTCCTGTCCCTGGTAGAGCAGGCAGGCCCCAATATTAAAGGGAAGCCCATCATGCATACCTTCCTGGGCTGGCCTGCAGGGTGCCCATTGGGACTGTCAAACCACTTGTTAAAATATTGAGATGCAGTCGGGCATGGTGGCTCATGCTTGTAATCTCAGCACTTTAGGAGGCCGAGCCAGGAGGATTACCTGAACTCAGGAGTTCAAGACCAGTTTAGGTGACATAGCAAGACCTCATCTCTACAAAACAAAGATATTAGCTAGGCATGGTGGTGTGCTCCCAAAGTCCCAGCTGCTCAGGAGGTGGAGACAGGAGAATTGCCTGAACTCAAGAGGTAAAGGCTACAGTGAGATGTGATCATGCCACTGCACTCTAGCCTGAGTGGCAGAGTGAGACTCTAACTCAAAAAAAAAAAAAAGAAAGAAAGAAAAAGAAAAAGATTGAGATGCTTCCCTTCTGGTTGGTAAAGAGCTGCTGGCCCTGGTCCCCAGTGCCTTCCGTCCTAGCCTGGCCCCCTCCTAAGTTACCCACCATCTCTCTGCCATCCAGCAACTAAGACAAGGGTGTTTTACTTTTTTATGGGCCACAGACTCTCTTGTTGTCAATCTGCTAATGCAGTAAAAGGTTTTTAAGAATATAAACCGGGCTCGGTGGCTCAGCCTGTAATCCCACGCCTTTGGGAGGCTGAGGTAAGTGGATTGCCTGAGCCCCCGGGTTCGAGACCCGCGTGGGCAACTTGGCGAGACCTCCTCTCTACAATAAATCAAAGTGAGCCGGGCGTGGTAGTGCGCGCCTGTAGTTCCAGCTACTTGGAAGGCTGAGGCAAAAGGATCGCCGGAGCCCAGCAGGTCGAGGCTGCGGTGGCTGGGAGCGGCCACTGCACTCCAGTTTGGGTGTC
>NW_007253187.1:401833-415026 GCF_000164805.1 Carlito syrichta
AGGCTGACGCGGAAGGATCGCTGGAGCCCAGCAGGCAAGGCTGCAGTGGCCGGGAGTGGCCACTGCACTCCAGTCTGGGCAACAGAGTGAGACTCCAACTAAAAAAAAAAAAAAAAAAAGAGTGAGACTCCAACTCAAAAGTAAATAAACAAACACACACAAATAAATAAATAAAATACAGTGCAGCGATCATTTACACAGCCTTTACATTGTACTAACTATTATTAAAAGTAATCTAGAGATGATTTAAAGTATGTGGGAGGATGTGCATAGGTTATATGTAATCACTAAACCATTTCGTATCAGGAAGTTGAGCATCTGTGGATTTTGGAATTTGTGGAAGGTACCAGAACCAATCTCCCACAGATACTAAGGAATGGCTGTATAGATGTGTGTGTATACATACAGTCATGCACTATGTAACAATGTTTCTGCCAACAATGAACTGCATATATGATGGTATTTCTACAAAGTTATAATACTTTATCTTTACTGTACCTTTTATATGTTTTTATACACAAATACTTAACTTTGTGTTACAAATGCCTTCAGTATTCAGTACAGTAGCATACTGTACAGGCTTGTAGCCTAGAAGCAATAGTCTATACCCTACAGCCTAGGTGTGGAGTAGGCTATACCATCTAGGTTTGTGTAAGTGTATTACATGATGTTTACACAATAATGAAATTGCCTAAGAACAATTCCTCAGAACATATGCCCTTGTTAAGTGACACATGGGTATGTTTGTATATTTATAAAAGATGAGCTCTTGCTATGTTGCCCAGGTTGGTCTCGAACTCCTGAGTTCAAGCAATCCTCTCACCTTGGCCTCCCAAAGTGCTAGGACTACAGGCATGAGCCACCATACCTGATTTGTATATTTATATATTCTGTAATACCTATAATATAATGTGAAAATAGCTGTGATTTCTTTCTTTTTTCTTTCCTTTTGAGACAGGGTCTTGCTCTGTTGTCCAGGCTGGAGTGTAGAGGTGCAGTCATAGCTCACTGCATCCTTAAACTCCTGGATTCAAGTGATCCTCCCGCCTCAGCTTTCTGAATAGCTGGGACTACAGGCCATGCCTCCATGCCTAGCTACATTTTTATTTTTTCAGAGATGAGGTCTCGTGTTGCCCAGGCTTGTCTCAAACTCCTGGGTTCAAGAGATCCTCTGGCTTCGACCTCCTAAAGTGTTGAGATTACAAATGTGAACCATTACAACAGCCCGTGATTTTTTTTTTGTTGTTGTTAGTAAGAGTCACACTCTGTCGCCCAGGCTGGAGTGCTTTGGCACTCTCACAGTCACCACAGCCTCGACCTGCTGGGCTCAGGTGATCCTTCTGCCTCAGTTTTCCAAGCAGCTGGAACCACAGGCATGTGTCACCATGCCCGGCTAATTTTTTTATTTATTGTAGAGATGAGGTCTCGCCATGTTACTCAGACTGGTCTCCAACCCCTGAGCTCAGGCAATCCTCTTACCTCCACCTCAAAGTGATGGGATTACAGGCCTGAGCCACTGCGCCTGGCCCAGCCTGTGATTTTTAATGACAAAGTCACAGGTATTGCTAAAACTATTGTGATTTAGCTGGGCTTGGAGGCTCAGCCTGTAATCCCAGCACTTTGGGAGGCTGAGGTGAGTGAATTGCCTGAGCCCGCGGGTTCGAGACCCACCTGGGCAACTTGGCAAGACCTCATCTCTACAATAAATAAAAAATTAGCTGAGCGTGGTAGCGCACCTGTAATTCCAGCTACCTGGAAGGCTGAGGTGGAAGGATCGCCAGAGCCCAGCAGGTTGAGGCTGCGGTGGCCGGGAGCGTGCCACTGTACTCCAGTCTGGGTGACAGAGTGAGACTCCAACTAAAAAAAAAACCCAAAAAACCTATTGTGATTTGCTGTTGACATTCCTAATGGAGGGAAATGTTGAATTTCAGGAAAAAATAAGTGAAAATGAAGATGTAATTGTTCTTTCATTTAAGTTCCTGGACCTGGGAATTCTAACCCATTTTGGAATCCTCACATTCTGAATCCCTGAATAAAATGGTTAATTCTTCCTAAATAGGGGTCTTGGAACTGTGTGCAGTGACTCATACCTATAATCCCAGCACTACAATAAATCAAACAATTAGCTGGGTGTGGTTGCACGCACCTGTGGTTCCAGCTACTTGGAAGGCTGAGGCAGAAGGATCAACAGAGCCCATCAGGTTGAGGCTGCGGTGGCAGTGAGCATGCCACTGGACCCCAGCCTGGGCGACAGAGTAAGACTCTGACTCAAAAAACAAAAGAGGCCAGGCACAGTGTCTCACGCCTATAATCTCAGCTATCTAGGAGGCTGAGGTGAGAAGATTGCCTGAGCCCGTGGGTTCAAGACCAGCCAGGGCAACTTGGCAAGACCTCATCTCTACAATAAATCAAAAAAATTAGCCGGGCGTGGTGGTGTGTGCCTGCAGTTCCAACTACTTGGCAGAAGGATCGCCTGAACCCAGCAAGTCAAGGCTGTAGTGACTGTGAGTGTGTCACTGCACTCCAGCCGGGGCAACAGAGTGAGACTTCAACTCAAAAAAAAAGAAGAAGAAAGAAAGAAAAAAATAGGGGACTTGGAGACCCTGCATCCATCCACAGATTGCTGCTCTTCTACTGATGGCTAAATGCCTGTTGTGGGGTGGCCAGCAGAGGGCAGCAAATGAGCAAAAAGGTGAGGCTCATCTCAGGGTGGAGACGAGGCCCAGTTTAAAAGGTCTGAGGGCCAAGTCTGGTTACAAACAAGCAAACCAACAGGCCAGCACACAACTAGACCCAAGTCCTGTCTGCTTCCTACCTGTTTTCATTGCACTGGGGGACCGGTTGACGCACAACTGTGCTGAGTGGGCCCATGGGACAGAGGTTTGACCGACAGCTTCCTGAAGGAGATGTCTTTTGCTCATTGCCTAGGCTGGGGGCACAGGGTAGATTTGTCTGAGCTCCCATGGTCCCAAGGTCTGAAGTAAGCAAGTGGGTTCCAGTAAAGTTCTCCCAGGAAATATTTGTCCTGTCCTTGGGGACCTGAACATCAAGGACCAGGGCTGGACAGAACTGGGGTGCAACATCACTTGCAGGTTTGACAGAGAGCCTTTGCCTCCTCCCTAGACAGCCAGGGCCAGGCTGGGGCAGTGGACCTTCCTCCTGGGTGCACCAGCCAGCCATACCTTCCCCCATGCCCTAGCCCTCCAGCCCTGTACCCAGCCTTAGACCCTCCAGCCCTGTACCCAGCCTTAGACCCTCTCTGGCGGGGAGCATGCTGAGGTACGGTGGGGTTCTATTGTGGGGTCTTTTGCAGAGCTATCCTCTCAGAGGTAGGTGTTAGCTGGCCCCCAGGCCTGGCCCCCAGAAGGATCTTCTAAGCAGAGGCCCCACCTGTGGCGACTCTATGACCTGGGATTCAAGTAGGTGCTTTTGGTTCCCACATCTGCCCCCTCCTCTTGAGACAGAGCTGAAGGGCTGCCTCTCAGGCTGCCCCTTTGGTGACACCCGCCCACCTGGAGATGGTACCTGGGGGGTGAGTCTGAAGGGGTAGCAAATGAGACCCTGACCTTCCAAAGAGCACCCTCCTGGGCTAGCAGTGCACACCACACCAGGCTGTGCTCCATTCTTATCACCTATGGAACCCAGGGCCCAAACTACTGGGCATCTCTCCCAGTCGGGGACAGATGGCGGGGAAGAAAGGCACAGACTAGGCAGGGTAGTGACCTTTTCTTGTGTGAGGAGATTGAAGGGTGCAAGGACGGAGGGGGCAGCTCTCGGTAGGAAGGGGTGTGGGGGGCAGGCATCCTCTCCCTTCTTCTAGGCCGGGCAGCCTCTTCTTTGAATCTTTGTGGAGGTTCCCTGGGAAAAGGCCCTGCCCACCTACTTCTCAGCCTCCCCAGCCTGGCCAGGAAGTCCTCCTAGATGCTTTACTCTTTGGATTGGGAAACTTCATAGTTCGGGGTGGGGTTGGCTGTGACAACATAGGCCCAGGGCATCTACCATCAGAGTGGCCTGGCTTTTCTGCCCAGAGACAGGAGGTCCAGAAATGAAGGCTCAGCAGTGAGACCACAAGGCACTTGCTTTATTGTTCGAGGACAAGGGGACAAGGGCAGGCCATGGAGGGATCTGCTTGTGCCTCATATGAGCCTGGGGCCAACCTCTGGAGGTGCTTGTTACCACCGACCCAGAGTAGACTGAGACTCCCCCTAGTGGGGGTTGGGCTCATGGCAGACTCCTGGGCCACACCCTATAGCTCCAGGGGGATCCCCTGTGCTTCCTGGATATCCTGGGCCTGCCAAGCAGTCAAAGAGGTGGGGGTATGGGTGCTTCCCTGACACCCTGTGCCGGGCTTCTCCTCCCTGAACACCCGGGCTGCCTGAGACAGTTGAAAGTAACTACAGATGCTCCTCGACTTATGATGGTGCTACCTGTGGCTAAATCTATCCTAAGCTGAAATACCGTAAGTCAAAGTGCATTCTGGACTTACGATATTTTCAATTTATGGTAGCTTTATCGGATATAACCCTCTCCTGAGTTAAGGAACGTACTGAATGTGTATCGCTCTCATACCATCGTAAAGTCAAAAAAGCATACATCGAACCGTTAAGTCAACATTGTTAATGTTGGAAGCTGGGACCTAAACTATATGAATTTTTCTTTCTAGAGGAGTGAGACTGTGGTGACCTGGAGGGGGCCCTTCCTTCACCCGGGACTGGGAGAAGAGGACATTTTCAAGTTTCCAAGGGCAAGGGCTTTTCCAAACACTGTGTCGGAACTGGGCTCAGTTTGGTCCTCGGCAGGTGTCGCCCCTCCTGTGTGTCACCCTGGCGGAGGCTGGACAGAGTGTGTATGAGGATGGGCAGAGCCTGGCAGAGCAGGTGCTGCTAAGTAGCGGCCCCTGGGGCGTGGTGTCCACAGACAACTTGAAGAGGAGCTCTCTAACTTCTTCTTGCTGGGCTGCTGGGATGAAGGTGGGAGAATAAATACAGGGGGCTTCTGGGAAAGAACATGACTGGAGGGGGCCAGATCTGCAGAGCACATGGATGTCAGAATGGGGGTCTGGGGTGGGGGGAAATCTTTGGCCCGGCACAGGGGCCCTGAGCTTGTGGTAAGCAAAGCCCTCATCTCTCAGCTGCCCCGGAAATGAAGTCGGGCTCTCTGTGCTGTAGCATTGATTCCTCCAGGTATAAGGTATGTGTGTGGGTGTCTGTCTGAGTAACAGTATGTGCGAGATGCTGAAGTGTGGATGAGTGTGAGCTGGGGAAAGCATGTTTTCTTCTTGCCCAGATGCTTGCTCTGCAGGGCCCCCGAGTGACCAGCTGGACCACTACGTGGCAGAAATGTGGAGGGGCAGTATCCCGCGTGGTGTCCTCTGTGGCCCCTGCTGCCAGATAACAAATACGTTGGCTGAGTGGCACAGGGGACAGGTAGTGTTTTCCTTCCTTGACCTTTAAGGTGAGCCCGATGTGGGCGGCCGGCCGGGACTTCCAGACTAGGCAAAGGCTGGAGCTGATGGCAGGCATAGCTCATGCCAGGGCCATGGGCTTGGAGCTGGGGCTGAGGTACACGGAGGGGCCAGCAGGGGCCGAGGGGGGTGTGGGCTCCAGCTCCATGAAGGCTGAGTACAGGGTGGTGAGGTGCAGGTCACCCAGCGCCCCGGAGCCCCCGCTGCCTGGTGCTGTCAGGTCGCCTGCTGTACTGCCTGTCTCTGCCAGACAAGGCCCAGGGGGAAAGCAGTGGGGTGGAGGTGGAGGCAGCGTCATCGACGATGGTGTCGGTGATGAGGTCACCAGTACCAGGGGATCGAGGGCCAAGCTGTCATCCTTCAGCTGTTCCCACAGGTTTCCTAGTTGGGGGAGTTGGGAAAGGAAGAACAGTTGTCACTGGGAGGTCACCAGAGGAGCCCTGTCGGCCCCACTCCCTGAGGTTCTCACACGTGTAGCGAGCAGGGTTGGGGTGACACTGACTGGGACAGACCCTGGCACTAGCTGTGTGACCCCAGGAAGCTGTGGAACCTCTCTGAGCCTCAGATTCCTCTTTCCCTGTAGCACAGTCTGGACACCATAGATCCAGATGACCTCTGTGGCCCTTTGGTGGGGAGGGGGGCATTGGGGAAAGGCCAGTATTTGAGAACAGCCTACTGGAAGTGTTGATGCAAATGCTGTGCACTCCAGGGTTAGCCTGGGGCGACCCCCAGGACCTCTTCATCCTGGTTCCTGCCCAGGCTCCCAAGGGAGGTACATCTACAGCCCAGACCAAGGATCTTCCCACAGTGCTCTGCCGGACCCAGTGAGGATGGGCATGGCTCCCTGGGCCTCCTCCACTGCGGATGGGAGCAGAACCAGGAAGCACACCTGAGCCTCCTCCATCCAGGGATGGGAGCAGAGCCAGGAAGCACACCTGATTCTGGGAGGGGAACAGTGCTGCCACCTGAACCCCCCTCCTGCCATGTGACCTGCATCAAGGCAGGCCAGGGCCTGGGGCTCCTGCCCTGGGAATCTGGGCTGCAGAGTTTGGAGGAAGAGGGCTGGACTAAACCCTGGACTGGATTTGGCTGCCGGGGCTCCAGTCCCATCTCTTTCTAGCCAGTGACTGTGAGTCAATTACTAAACCTCTGTGCTCCTGTGAAGTGGGTTTACTAGTCCCTCCTGTCCTCTAGACCCTGATGAGAGAGCACGTGTCAAGCAGCTAGCATGATGCCTGATATTCAGTAGGGTCTCAAGGAAATGTTTTATCATATCTCACGTGTCTGTAGCTTCCTCTGAGGTTTTTTGAGCCCTGCTTCTCCCTTCGGGACTGGGCTGAAGATCTATATGCACTTTTTTTTTTTTGAGTTGGAGTCTCACTCTGTCGCCCAGACTGGAGTGCAGTGGCCGCTCCTGGCCACCACAGCCTCAACCTGCTGGGCTCCGTCAATCCTTCCGCCTCAGCCTTCCGAGTAGCCGGAATTACAGGCATGCGCTACCACGCCCGGCTGATTTTTTGATTTATTGTAGAGATGAGGTCTTGCTGCCCAAGCGGGTCTCGAACCCGCGGGCTCAGGCAATCCACTCACCTCACGGGATTACAGGCTGAGCCACTGAGCCCGGCTCTCTCTTTCTTTCTTTCTCTGTTGCCCAGGCTGGAGTGCTGGAGTGCAGTGGCACGATCACAGCTTATCGTAGCCTCAACCTCCTGGGCTCAGGCAATCTTTCCACCTCAGCCTCCTGAGTAGCTGGAACTACAGGCATGTGCCACCACATCCAACTAATTTTTTTGATTTTTTGTAGAAACGGGGTCTCACTATGTTGCCCAGCCTGGTCTTGACCTCCTGAGCTCAAGCAATCCTCTCACCTCACCCTTCCAAAGTGCTGAGATTACAGATGTGAGCCATGGCGCCCGGCCACACTTTTCTAATAGCTTCCTGAGACCTGGGCTACTTCCCCATCAGTTTGGGAGCTCTCTGAAGGTAGCTGCTCCACCTGCTTGTGGATGTCCCCCACTCCTGTGCATGCAGAGGGGCTAGATCTGGGTCATCACTGCCATCCAAACCTCCTGTGGTCAGTCCCAGAGCCTGGGAGTGCACTGGAATTTAGATGGAATGTGGGCGTGGCCACATGCAGAGAGGGAGCAGGCAAGATGGAGTGGAATGGATAGAACCTCTTTATGTACTTCTATCCCCAAATCTCTGCAGGACTTGTTCAGCTCTGAGTCTTCTACTCATCTAGAGGGAGGATCTCTCTCCTGCTTTAAAAGACGAGCTCTGGCCAGGGTCCTTGGCTTAGCTTGCAATCTCAGCACTTTGGGAAGCTGAGGCGAATGGATTACCTGAGCCTGTGGGTTTGAGACCAACCGGGGCAACTTGACGAGACCTCATCTCTACAAGAAATCAAAAATTAGCTGGGCATGGTAGTGCGCGCCTGTAGTTCCGGCTACTTGGAAGGCTGAAGTGGAAGGATGGCCAGAGCCCAGCAGGTCGACGCTGGGATGGCCATGAGTGTGCCATTGCACTCCAGCCTGGGCAACAGAGTGAGACCCCAACTCAAAAAAAAAAAAAAAAAAAAAAAAAAAAGATGAGCTCTGATAAGATGCAAATGCTTCTGGGATATTCAGACTGTCAGTCACTAACAATCAGGTATGGAATAGAACATCAAGCCTTTTCCAGCCTACCCAGAACTGAGAGTGGTTTGAGATGCGGTCAGTTGGAATATGTTTGGGGTCACCAGGAGGCGGGGGACAGGGGCAAGAACATTCATTCCTCTTTGCCCCATGCTCTGAATGGTAGGGAGTAAGTGGGAAACTAGATGTCTCCTGCTGGATCGGGACCTCTCCTTCAGTTAACCAGAAACCCAGCAACTCTCAGGCTGCAGCCTGGAGACTTAGAGAGGATGGGTCACACTGTCACCTCTCCAGTCCTGCCCCCTCTCCCCTTTGCTACCCTCAGCTCACCCTGGAAGTCAAAGTCGGTGAGAGAGGGGTTGATGGCGTCCAGATCAGTGCCAAGGTCTCCGTCTGGCAGTAGGGTGTCATGCACAGTCCTGGCTGGGGAGGGCTCGGCCAGCAGCTTGGCGCTATGGCTGGGTGGGGTGTGGGCAGGCAAAGGCGAGTCCTGGGGGGTACCCGGCTGGGCCCGCAGCTCAAGGTGCCCATCGGGTTGCGGGAACAACGGTTGCGGGGGTCCAGGAGGGGCCAGGCCAGGTGAGAGGTGCGGGTATGTCTGCCCATAGCTGGGGGGCGTGTGCCCCCCAAGTAGGTCCTGCAGGGGGTTCTTGCCATGAATGGGGCCCGAAGCTGGGTGGAGTGAGTGCAGCGACTGGGAGAGCCCAGTTGGGGGTGCCAGGGGCCGGATGGGACCCGAGCTTGCCAGCCCAGGGGGCGGACAGCCCAGCAGCGGGGAGCCCAGCTTCTCCCTCTTGTCTCCGATGAGGCTGTCCAGCTCTTCTGAAAGGCCCAAGGGAGAAAGAACATCATGAGATCTCCCTCCTCCCCAGCCACCCCAACCCAGAACTCACCCAAGCCCTTTCCTCACTCCAGTTCTCTCTGTCTTTCTGGCTCATGGGTACCCTGGACCCTCCCTCTCGTGGCACGGCCAGTCTCACCTGGCTTGGCCATGCTTTTGCGCACAGCGATGGGATCTTTCCTCTTCCACTTCTGCAGCTCTTCCTGCATCTTGTCGATCTTGGCCGGATTGAGGGCCCACAGGCAGCCCTTGCGAGAGGAACTTCCAGATTTGTTCTCCACCTTCTCAAAGCACTTGTTGAGGGATAGGTTGTGGCGGACAGAATTCTTCCAGCCATCAGGCGCCGTCTGTCAGTGCAGAGCAAGGCGAGGATTCAGGCTGGGGTCAGGCAGCCAGAGCCGGCTCAGGTTTGAGTTTCAGAACACTCCTCTGGCCCCTCTGGGCACAGAGCTGCCTGCCACCCACTCTGGGGCTTGTCAACCTCCTCCATAGCCAGCCCATGATATCCTTTGGTGGTGGGATAAGAGTGAGCAGGAACCTTGCCCACAATTTATTTCCATCTAAAATCTGCCTCGGTCCTTCCCCCATCCCTGCCCGACCCTTAGAGGATCATTGAGGTGATTCAGGAGGGAGGGCTGATGGACACTCCGGGGGCTTGCTGGCCCGCACATGCCCACCATCTGAAGTTGGACCACTCTCTGCTGGTCTTCAGGCCTGTGCTTGGACCCCTCTGGAAGTGGAACTCCCTACTCCGAGGTCTTCTGGGCCAGCTCTCCACAGATAATTCAGGGTGAGCTACAGAATGCATCTCTCCTAGGACTGCCTCATCTCCTCTGGGGCAAACTTGGGAGAAAAGAAAGATGGGGGAGGCTGATGAGGGTTCGGGTGTGTGTGCATGTGGTGTCTATCTGGGTCTTGGTGTATGGGGGGGCGGCATGTCGTATGAGCATGTGCCTGTGTCCCTAAGTGTGTCTCCCTGGTGTGAGTGGCGTCTCCTGGGTATGGATCCATGAATCCCTCTGAGCGTGAGGACGGCTGTGTGTGAGAAAGTGTCTCTGGGTATATGTGTGGGTACCCACAATTGTATGTGTGTGGGTGTGAGTGTTCGCATGAGTGTGCCCGGGGGCGTACCCTGGTGGGGAGGCCAGCCCTCAGGCGGGGGGGTGCTCGTGCCAACAGAATAAACACCCATTAGGAGGTCCGGTCATGCCACCAGTGCGGTAATTGTGCCCAGGGAGGGTTGTAAAAACCATTAGGCTGACTCAGTTGGGTGAGAGGCGGTGGCAAGGGTGCCAGTGGGCCGCCCGCCCACCGTCCTCAGGCTCTGTTCCAGGCTCCGACAGCCCAGAGCCTAGTGGGGGCTGATGGTGGGTAAGGCACTCGCTCTGGCCAGTGGGGCTCTCTCACCCTCATCCTCTGGCCCCTCTCCCTTTCAGCCCCAAGTTTCTGCCTAATGAGGGCTGGCCACTCCCTCCTCCCAGCTCCCTTGCCCCAGGGAGCAGCCAAGTTGAATCACGCCCAGCAGAACCGGGCCCTGATGCCAGCGTCACTCCAAGTTGCTGGCAGGAGTTGTGGCAGCCTTTCTTAGGGGCAGCTGGCCTAGGGCAGGGGGTTGGTTGAGATGCCCCCAAGGCTCCTGGGGTCACCAGGGATTTCTGAGCCATCAGACCAGTCAGCTGGGGATTCACCTTCAACTCCCACAGCAGTTTCCCTCAGGAGTCAAGTCTATGTCTCCCCATGGGCAGGGTTAATGGGCACTGGTACCTTTCATGGCCCCATAAATCTGTGACTTTGGGATGCCAGGGCAGCCCCCACCTCAGCCACTTCCTGTTTGGAAGAGGGATGGTCAGCACTAACAATTATGTCCAGTGGCTGGACACTTCCCCAGTCCCACATCCCTGACTCATGGGGTGACGGGACGCCCACAGCAGCTGCCTTGGGCATGAGTGCTGCTCCCCAGGGTCTACTCTGTTCTTGCCCAGAAAATGACCCTCAAATGGGGAGTGAGAGATGGAGGGAGCAGGAGACCTTTCAACTAATTCCTTAGGTGGGTCAGCGAGGAACTGTCAGAGTTGGAAGGAATCTAGGTACCAACTGGTCCAACCCATTTTACAGATTAGGAAACTGAGGTCCAGAGAAGAAGAAAGGGCCTAGCCCTAGATCACACAAGGAGGCAGCTACAGGGCCCAGGCTCCAAATCCGTCCCTTAGCTAAGGGCCCTGCCCAGGTCACCCCATAGGGCCTGCCTCACTGTCTGGGGCCCGTCCCATCCTTACAGATGCTTTCTCTCTGAGATCAAATGTAAACTCGGGAGTGATGCAACTGGCTAAGAACAACAACTGGAAAAAAAAAAAAAAAAAAAAGCTGTTAGACCTCTTCACTCCTCAGCCCCATAAAATAGGGATTACATGGCTCCCAGGAAAAATAATTAAGCCAGGAAGACGAGACGCAGGGTGGGGCTGGGGGCCGGCTAGAGCTGGCAGGGAGGGAAGGCTGAGAGGAGTGGGGGAGCAGGGCATGTCCCTCATTTCCCCTTCTCTAGCCTGGCCCCTGAAGCCGTAGAAGACCCTCCAAACGCTGTAGGGGTTAGGGAGAGTTCAGCCCCCAGACCTGCCGGGGAATGGGGCAGCCCTGGATTCAGGTTTGGATGCTTCTCGAATCCCGGAGATAGCTCCACCCCCTCCTCCTCTCCCTTCTGGACCTCTGGCCGATCAATGTTTTCCATTCCTGGTCAGACCACTCTGGCCACCTTGCCCCCTCTCGATCTGATGGCGGCTCAGCAAATACAAACTTGTTTGAATGTCATCCTCACTGCATCCCCAGGCAGGACAGTTGGGTCGATGATGGGGACAGGTGGAGCTGTGTTCTGAATTACCGGGGACTCCAGTCCTGCCCTCTGCCCGCGTAGGAGATGAGGTCTGTGTCCACCAGGGTGCAGGTGTTGCAGGGGGCCCTTCTCACACATAAGCTTCGGTCCCCCCACCCCCACCCTGGGACCTAGAGCCCCCCCAACCCCAGGAAGAGGCTGGAGGGTCCTGGGGCATGCAGCAAAGGGAAGTGGGTGCTGTGTGAAGTCACACAGCTTTATCCAGTAACTGATCCCATTTGCTGTGTGATCTTAGCCAGATGAAACACCCTCTTGGGTGTGCTTGCTTATCTTGGGAGAAAACCATCTGTCTTGTCTCTAGGAAGGGAGTTGGGAAAAGCCCCCAGAAGCCCTTTCTGTGGATGACAGGAACTAGGTTCTACCCATGGGGTTGGGGGAGAGCCAAGTGAGCCAGCCAGTTCCCTGGGACACTCAAAGACCGTGAAACCCACACCCCACTTTCTGGTAGAACTGCAGCTGAGCCTGCCGCCCACAGAGGCAGATCCTAATCTCACCCTGGAAGGCAATGGGTTCTTCAGCCCCAGCATCCCAGTCACCTTGGCTGACTAGCTCCTGCCCAGATTCCTCCAGCCCAACAGCATCCTGGGGGTCAGGGTGGTGCAGTTTCTCATTTCGTCTCCAGCTTTCTCTCCCCACTTGGAGTCAGTGGATGTTGCCTGAGTCCTATCACTACTGACATGTCTACCTTCCTTCAGAAGATGGTCTGACTCCAAACTGCTATAGTGACCTTGGATAAGCTGCTTGGTCTCTCTGTTCCCCACACAGAGCCCTTTCTTTTCTTTTCTTTTTTTTTTTTTGAGTCAGAGTCTCACCCTGTCACCCAGGCTAGAGTGAAGTGGCACACTCATGGCCACTGCAGCCTTGACCTGCTGGGCTCAGGCGATCCTTCTACCTCAGCCTTCCAAGTAGCTGGAACCACAGGCATGTGGTATTTTCTTTTTCTTTTGAGTTGGAGTCTCACTCCGCTGCCCAGGCTGTAGTGCAGTGGCATGCTCACAGCCACCGCAGCCTCTACCTGCTGGACTCAGGCGATCCTTCCACCTCAGTTTTCCAACTAGCTGGAACTACAGGTGTGCACTACCACACCCGGCTTGTTTTTTGATTTATTGTAGAGAGGAGGTCTTACCAAGTTGCCCAGGCTGGTCTCAAACCCCTGAGCTTAGGCAATCCTCTTGCTTCCGCCTCCCAAAGTGCTGGGATTACAGGCTTGAGCCACCATGCCCGGTCAGAGCCCTTTCTTTAGGGGTTCTGTCTTTCTGAGGTGGAGACAAGTGAACATGTGGTAGGAGCAAATCCTCTCCTGGCATTTTTTTTTTTTTTTTTTTTGAGTTGGAGTCTCACTCCGTTGCTCAGACTGGAGTGCAGTGG
>NW_007253187.1:415046-422570 GCF_000164805.1 Carlito syrichta
GGGCTCAGGCAATCCACTCACCTCAGCCTCCCAAAGGCGCAGGATTACAGGCTGAGCCACCAAGCCCGGCTCTCTCCTGGCTTTTATTCTAATTTTTCTTCCATCTCTGGACTGAATCCTCTGGCTCCACAGAGGCCTGGCTTGTCCAGGACTTGAGGGTGGTGGGGTGGGGATGGATCTTGGGCTCACCTTGAAGTAAGGAAAGTGCTCCGTCATAAAATTGTAGATCTCGCTGACAGGAAGGCTCCCAGTTTTACTGTTCTTAAGGGCCATGAAGATGAGGATGCTGAAGACAAAGAAAACTCCTGAGAGTCTGCACTTCTGAGCAGGTCCTAAGCCCACCCAGCGTCCCCCACCCCGGTGAAAGGCACTTTGAGGTTGGAGATGAAAGGAAAGGGGATATTTCAGAAATATGAAGGTCTTGTGGAATCTGAGAAGCCTGGGTTGCCCTCCTAGCTTAGCTCCTCCTCGCTGTGTGACCTTGGGTGAGTGTCTTAACCTGTCTGAGCCTCAGTTTCCTCAACTTTGAAGTGAAGAAAATCACAGCCACCTCATAGTTGTGAGGATATAGGATGATGTCTAGCACATAGAAGGTACTCATGAAACAGAAGCTGGCATTACTAGTCAGTCCTCAGCCAATTGCAAACGATAGCAGGAAGGGGAACTAAGGTCTCTTGAGTCCCTACAGTGTGCCAGACATGGGACCTACATTCTCTTGCTTACTCCTGCCAATAGCCTGAATTGCTGCCCCATCTCCAGACCTTTTTTCTTTTTTTCTTTTATTTATTTAAAGTCAGAGTCTCACTCTGATGCCCAGGCTGGAATGGAGTGGCACACTCATGGCCACTGCAGCTTCAACCTCCTGGGCTCAGGTGATCCTTCTGCCTCAGCCTTCCACGTAGCTGGAACCACAGGTGTGTGCCACCACAGTTGGCTAATTTTTTTGATTTATTGTAGAGACGAGGTCTCACCAGGTTGCCCAGCTGGTCTCAAACCCCTGGGCTCAGGCAATCCTCTCGCCTCCCAAAGTGCTGGGATTACAGGCATAAGCCACCGTGCCCGGCTTATTTTGTTTATTTATTTATTTATTTTGAGCTGAAGTCTCACTCTGTTGCCCAGGCTGGAATGCATTGGCACAATCATGGGCACTGCAGCCTCCATCTGCTAAGCTCAGTTGCTCCTTCTACCTCAGCCTCCAGAGTAGCTGGATCTACAGGTGCATGCCACCATGCCTAGTTAATTTTTTTATTTATTGTAGAGATGAGGCCTTGCCAAGTTGCTCAAGCTGGTCTTGAACCCTTGGGCTCTAGCAATCCTCTTGCCTTGGGCTCTAGCAATCCTCTTGCCTTGGCTTCCCAAAGTGCTGGGATAACAGACATGAGCTACTGGACCCGGGTCAGTCATTTTAAGCAAGAGGAATAAGCAGAGGTTCAGAGAGATTAAGTAACTTGCCTGAGGTGTCACAGTTAGTAAATTCTAGAGCCCGGTCTTGAACCCTGTTCTGCTAGGCTCCAAGGCCAGCAGGTGCTCCTTTCTATGCATTATCCTGCCTTTTACAAACTCCTCTGTGCTCCTTGCTGAGGTCTAAATTCCTCTTCCTTGCCCTGAGCTCATGCAAGCTGATAACCTGACCTGATGTGGGACCTGGCACACATCAGGTAAATTGTCACTGTGGTTGGATGAATAAAAGGACAGATGGGAGGGTCTCCCAGACAGGCTGGGTCTGCTGGCACTTAAGAACCCAGCCCCAGACACGTCCCACCAGGTGGGGCAGAGGTTAGAAAACTGAGTCATATCTGCAGGCCTTGGCTCTCATTAAATTCCAGATCTTTGGAGTGGGGCTTCTCTCTCTATCCAGGGAGAGGGAAGGCAGGCAGCAAGCATCCTTGCTAAACTCTCAGACCCAGGCCCTGGGCCCCAGGAGGTTAGACCTCAGCAGGCTCACCCCAGGGTACCAGCATCTACTGAGTCAAACCACAGATATGACTCCCCAGGGTTAGATGAAAGGTGAGAGGCAACCCTGTCTATAACCCTGCCTCCATGCAGGAATCCTCTCTCCAGAAGCCCACTGGGTATGACTTCCATCCCTTGCCCTTAGCCTTATGCCCAGAGGATTCCATGTGTCTCGGTGTCCCCAGAAGCCCTCTTACCCCTCCTCCTTCCACCCAGGAGTGCTGGGAAACATACCTGTAGGAGTAGATGGGTTTGGGGAAGAGAGGCTGGTGCCCATCATTGCTGGCCTGGGGTGCAATCCGCTGGTATGGATAGTGTGAGGAGCCCAGGTAGGGCACAGGGTAGCTGCCGCCACCTGGTGGGTACTGTAGAGGTCAAAGGGGGCAGAGTGATTGTCGTGTACCCAGCCTTTCCAAGGGGGGACTTCCCTCCCCCACTTCATATACATCCAGAGAAGGAGCTCAGACCAGATTCTTTCCCTAGTCACCGGCTCCACCACCCCCGTGGCAGAGATGTCCCAGGGGCCTGTGAGGAAGTTCAGCTCCTGGAATTCAGGATCTCAGAGGCCTCAAAGCTCCTTTCCCCTAGCTCCTTCTTCTCAGCCCTTTCAGACCTCTGGTTGCCATGGCGATGGGACCTGGGCTGGGGAGTATGAGGGGAAGCCTGGGGCCTGGCATCCTCCCAGGCCTCCCTTGCCTCTCCTGCAGTGACTGGGCCGGAAGTGGGATGTCCAACCTGGGCGTTTGCTGGGCACTGGCACCTTTTACGAGTTTCAGTGGCTCTTTGAAAAGGCTGGTCACAGTGGTGGGCAGGTGGGGGTAGGAGGTGGTTTTACGGCAGAGGGAGTGGCTGTGGTGCCAGGGATGGTGTTTTATGGGGGAGGGGGTAGGAGCCTGACTCCCCCAGCTGCTCCAGGCTGAAGTGCTCTTTACAGGTCACCCGAGAGACATTTAGTGCCTGAGTCACCTCTCTCCAGGCTCCATAAAGCCCTGGGTGCGGCCATCTTGTTTGAGACGGGGTGCAGACTACAGAGGGCATCAAAGCAGGGCCAGGCATGGTGAGGCCATTTAAGGTCTGGCAGCCCCTCAGTCCTGCTGTGTGGCTCAAGTTCCTCATGGGCAGGTTCCTCAGGGACATTGACTACCCTGGATCAGACTATGAGTCCCAGGATAGCTTTGGCCATCTTAGTCAGGCCCTTCACGGCAGGGAGGACGCCCCTCCTGCATTCCCTTTGCTCCCTTCTCTCTCTTTCTTTCCCCTACATTTAGGCAGTCTGAACCCCCTTCCTCCTCTGCCTGCCTCCCTGGCTTGGCCAAGATCAGGGCCAATGCCAAGGAGCCGGGAGTAGAACCTGCTCCACAGGCAGGGCCTGTCTCAGTGCCAGGCTGCAGGTGGATGGAGCTGGGCCCTGGGCAGCCACTTGCTCCGTCTTGCCCGGCGACTCCCAGGAGCTGCCTGGCTGCTCTGGGGCTCTTCTTTTTCTCTTTCTAAAATCCTCAGTCCCAGGCCAGTATGGGGCAACCACTTGGCATGCTGTATGCTTGGGAGGAGCTGAAGCTAGGGGACGGGGAAAGGGTTGAAGATGACGTCCCACTTGGGGCCCTCCAGGTGGGAAGGCCCCTAACCCCAGCCCTGGTGCCCACCCTCTCTCAAGGCTGCAGGGAAGTTTGGGGCCAAGGTCACACAGCAAGATGGTGGCTGACAGATGGGAGCCCTGTTCCTTGTCCTGCTCGGCCTTGTGTGTCACACCACACACTCCTCTCTGCCCCTCTCTCTGTCTGAGATGACTCCCCTCCCCCCTTCCTTTTTGGCTCACATCATGGCCTTGTCTCAATCTCAGCTCCACTCTCTTATCTGAGACCTCTCAGGCCCTGCCAGGGACTCAGACAAGCCCACCACAAAGAAGGGCAATGGCTTCCCTCCCTAGTAACCAGGAACCACTGCCCCCCGCCTGGGGTGGCCCAGCCTGAGGCTCAGGGCCCTGCTGCCCTCACCTGCCCACCCAGGTGTGCACAGCACCCACATAGACGCCCACACACCACACAAACACACGGTATCCCGAGACCCCGGGGAAGCATGCCCACTTGCTTCAGACCCACCTGGTGGAAGGGGGGCTGGGAGGGGCAGTACATGTGCTGCAAGGGGGGCTGGTAGCAGTACATCCCAGGACCACTCTCCAGAGAGGGCTTGACCTTGACCTCCGACCCCTGCTGGAAGAGAAAGCAGATTTTTTTCCCTTCCTCTTTCCCATGTCCTGAACCTTACACAAAAACAACCCCTACTCCCTACTCTGCCTCTCCCGAAGTTTATTCCTGGAGAACAACAGAGAACAGAGAAGAGGGGGTTTTCCCCAGGGAACTCAGCAATGTAGTGGTGGAACCGGGCCTGGAAGTGACAGCACTTCCTACCCCTCACCTCATTGCGGGTGACAGGCTGAGACTGGGCTGTTGCCAGAAGTTGGGGAGACTTGTCAGTGGTTGCACTGGGGCTGGGTAGGGCCAGAGATCTCCTGGAATGGCACGAGGGGGCAGTGCCTGACCCTACTCACCAAGCCTGGCTTGGAGCCTGCTTGCCGGTTCAGAGGCCCCAGCATGCAAAGAACACCCGGAAGAGGCCACAGTTCCAGAATTCCCACTGAGGAGCCAAGGTGAGGGGAGGAGGGGTAGTGGCCAGATAGGCTGGGCGACTGTGGCCCCAGGTGTCTGTTATTTCTGCTTTTGGACAACCCCGGGAAGCTCCAGCAGGCTCCCTGGATGGGGTTAGTGAGCCCTCTCTGCTCTGCCTCCTGGCCATCCCCAACCCAGAGCTTTTGCTCCCTGCTCCAAGGATCCAGTTCCTGGTCTGCGTGAGCCCCATGTGCTTTCTCACGCTGGACACAGGGAGCCCAGACTCTGGCTTCCCATGGATTTGAGACTCACATGTAGTCCTCAGGGCCTAGCACAGAGCTCTCCCCTGAGTAGAGGCAGGGGGTGTGTGCGGCTGGGCCCTGGAAGGTGGACACGACCAGGAAGAGGTGGACCACTCTTCCTGGGGTTACCAGGAGCCTTGAGAAATCAGCATCCAGGCCCAGAGGGGCAAATCAGTTGTGACCTCTTTCTGGATGTACCCTGGGGTTGCTGATGCAAAGATTGACATAATCACAGAATCTCAGGCCTGGAAGGGCCAAAAGCTCTTATGTCCAACCCCTTCATTTGACAGATGATAGGGCTGAACCCAAAGAGGGGAAGCGATATGCCCAAGGTCACCCAGCAAGTTGACCAGACAGCTGTGTGTCTGGAGCTCTTTTCCACTGTGTGGGATGGTAAGGGTGTGAACTCAGTCTCAGCCTTACCATTGACAGGCTGGGAGACACATTGGGCTAGTCACTTGGCCTCTATGAATCTCAGTTTCCTCACCTGCAAAATGGGGATAGTGGAAACTCTCTAGAGAGTTGTGGGGGGATTAAATGAGGTCCTTGAAAGAAAGGCCCTGGCAGAATGATCAGGAGTTTTTGTTAAGTGGACATTTGCGAGCAGTGGCTAAGATGACGGTGCCCTCACTGTGGGCTGCTGACATGCTCAAAGGACTGAGAAGAAGCCATCAAAGGGCTGCAGAACCAGAATGAGGTCCCGTCTTGACCACACCTGGCAGGTGCCTCTCTGCCTTCTCTATCTTCCTTCTAAGCCTTTCTTGGGCATGGTTTGGGGTTGGAATGGGCAGGGGTCTGTTTGAAAGAAAGAGGTGCTAGGAGTTTGAGACCAGCCTGGGCAACATAGTGAGACCTCATCTCTACAAAAAAAAAATCAAAAAATTAGCCAGGCTAAGGATCGCCTGAGCCCAGGAAGTGGAGGCTGCGGTAAGTCGTGAACCTGCCACTGCACTCCCACCTGGGTGACAGTGAGGCCCCGACTCAAAAATGAAAAATAAATAATAAAATAAAATAAAATCAGAAAGCAAGAGGTGAGGAGGTGAGGAGGTGAGGAGGGCTGTAGTGGGCATCAGGAGCAGGAATAGCCCAGGATAAGTCCCCTCAGTCACTGCCTCAGGGAACTTTAAACCAGAGCTGGGAGCAGGGAGCAAGCTCCCTTTGGTTTTTGTCTTCCTAAAGCAACCCTCCTATGAGGCAGGTACTATTTTTTTTTTTTTTTTGAGTTGGAGTCTCACTCTGTCACCAAGGCTGGAGGGCAGCAGTGCGCTCCCGGCCACCGCAGCCTCAACCTGCTGGGCTCAGGCGATCCCTCCACCTCAGCCTTCCAAGTAGCTGAAACTACAGGCATGCAACACCGTGCCCAGCTAATTTTTTGATTTATTGTAGAGATGAGGTCTCTCTAAGTTGCCCAGGTTGGTCTTGAACCTGTGGGCTCAGGCAATCCTCTCACCTTAGCCTCCCAAAGTGCTGGGAGCGCACAAGTCACAGTGCCCCACTAGACAGGTACTATTAAGCTTACTTTTCTTTTCTTATCTTTTTTTTTTTTTTTTTTTTTTTTAATTGGAGTCTCACTCGGTCGCCCAAACTGGAGTGCAGTGGCCGCTCCCGGCCACCGCAGCCTCGACCTCCTGGGCTCCGGCGATCCTTCCGCCTCAGCCTTCCAAGTAGCTGGAACTACAGGCACGCGCTACCACGCCCGGCTAATTTTTTATTTATTGTGGAGATGAGGTCTCGCCAAGTTGCCCAGGTGGGTCTCGAACCTGCGGGCTCAGGCAATTCACTCACCTCAGCCTCCCAAAGCGTGGGATTACAGGCTGAGCCACTGAGCCCAGCTGATGCTTACTTTTCCAATGAGGCTCAGAGAGGTTAGGTGACTTGCCCCAGGTCACACAGCTTGGGGAGACTGACTGAAAGGACATGTTAACCTTCTATGAAGGTTTTTCTATGAATACACCCAGGCCCCATTCTGTGCAAAGAATGAGGCTAGAAAGACCCCTCAAGAAGACTTAAGTCCACTCTCTGCTGAGGCTGGAGAGGGAAAATCCCTTTCTCTTGGCCTCTGGAATGTGTTTTTCTTCTCACATTTGCATATGGGCGTGTAGGTCTGGCTGGGGATTCTTGACACTTAAACAAACAGAGAAGTCACACACAGGAATCCTGACTCAGGAGCCTCTGGGAAGCTGCCAGCTTCTTTAGCCTGACATGCCTCCCACCTGATCCTCTCCATACCAGCCAGGACAGCATCCCCTCCCTAGCTGACCCAGAGGCCCCGATTCTTGTTTTTTTTTTTTGAGTTGGAGTCTCACTCTGTCACCCACACTGGAGTGCAGTGGCCACTGCCAGTCACCGCAGCCTCGACCTGCTGGGCTCCGGCGATCCTTCCGCTTCAGTCTTCCAAGTGGCTGGAACTACAAGCGTGTGCTACCACGCCTGGCTCATTTTTTAATTTTATTGTAGAGATGAAGTCTCGCCAAGTTGCCCAGGCGGGTCTCGAACCCACGGGCTCAGGCAATTCACTCACTTCAGCCTCCCAAAGGCCTGGGATTACAGGCTGAGCCACCGAGCCCGACTTAGGCCCCGATTCTTTGAGCTTGATGCTCCCTAGTGCACACTGATCTTTTTTTTTTTTTTTTTTTGAGTCTGGAGTCTCACTCTGTTGCCCA
>NW_007253187.1:422641-427443 GCF_000164805.1 Carlito syrichta
ACCTCAGCCTCCCAAAGGTACGGGGTTACAGGCTGAGCCACCGAGCCCGGCTTGCACACTGATCTTAAGTGGCAAAGTCTGAAAAGGGAAGTCCTCAGAGGATTCTTTCTAGGTTGCCAGGAGCCAGGATGGGGGCGGGGGAGGTGGGATGTTCACTGGCCACTGTACTCACCAGGACTTGGGGGCCATGCTCCTGGCTGGGGTAGGGGAGCCCGTTGCACCAGGCCTCTGCTGAGAAACCAGGCAGGAAGGCCTCGGCCTCCCCAACATCCACGGGAATCTCCTCGAAGGCTTCCAGTGCCCCTGAGGTCTTAAAGGAGTGTCCATCAAGGGCCAGGGCGGTCTGGGCCTCGGGAAAGACGTCCTCATGGAAATGCCGCTTGTATGGGTGGAATGGCACGTGGCTGCCCTTGAGGAAGCGCCCAGGGCTGCTTGCTGGGCCCTCCTCAAAGCCAAAGCCAGGATACTTGTCCGAGGGTGACAGCCGGAAGGGGCCTGGGCCGGGGCCAGCTGGGCAGTGGCCCTGGACTTGCTCGGGGCCTGGTGACGCGACGCTGGGGCTGTGTGGGGGCAGTGAGGGTGCCCTCTCTGGAGGGCCGTCAGGCACAAATGACGAGCAGCTGAAGCCGGCATGCTTCTGGGTAGACAGAGGGTAGAGAGCCTATTAGTGGAGGTTGGACCAGGCCTAGGGACCTGCCAGGACCCTACGCTGTGCTGGAGTAAAGAAATCTGTGACTGAGCTCTAGGGAGCCCCCAAGTGATGGAGAAGACATGCCTGCCCTTGGGAACCCCAATCTCATGAGGACACCCTGCCCCTAAAGCTGGGCTGCCTCAAGTCTGATGGGGCTTCACAGCCCTGCCCTGCAAAAACCCCAAACTGAAGGGATGGGCAGAAGCCTAGATCTGAACATTCTGGATTTGGGGGGTCTTTGAGTACTTGTTTGTGGTGGAAAGGACAAGACAGACCCTGGGAGCTCCCTGGGAGTGGGGGTGACTGGCCTACCTAAGCCCAGGCCTTGACACCAAGTACTTACACTCTGTGGGGCAGGGGATCCTGGGAGGCCCGGTGCCTGCATGAGGTCCCCTTGGCGTTCGCCCTCCAGTCTGGCAGGGCCTGGCAGCGTGACGTCAGACTGTGGCGGGAGTAGCGACACCATCACCCAGTCCTGGCCTCGAAGAAAGCCGTCTGCAGTAAGAGTGAGGACCAATGTCCAGAAGTGACCAATCCCAGAGCTACCACCTCTACTCCTACCCCATCCCTGGGTGAGACTTTGCCTCCAGCTAGCCATCTGATAAGAAAGAGAGGAGAGAAAGAGAGAGAGAGACAGAGAGAGAGAGAGAGAGAGAGAGAGAGAGAGAGAGAGAGAGAGAGAGAGACATACACACAGGGAGAGAGAGAGAGAAAGAGAAACTGAGAGAAGCAGAAGGAAACAGACAATGAGACAGCAAGACAGAGAAACAGACACCTGTGGAGAAAGAGCAAAGTGAGCCAGGTGGGAGTCAGGAGGAGGGGGCTTGGCTGCTCTTGAGCTCTGCAGCTGTAGAGACTGAACCCGAAAGACCCTGGTCCCCAATGAGACCCTGCCTTTGGATCTTTGAGACTGGTCTCCTGTGTCAATATTGTAGGGCCAGGTGAGGTAACCCTGGCAGGTACACTTCACTCAGTGACCGGGCAAGTTGGTGGTCCTGAGGGGAGGGAAGGCTGGGGGGTGGGTCTGACCTAGGTTTGGGACAGGAGCAATCCCCATGATGCAGGTGACTCAGCCCTCAGCAGAGGTTAGTCCTGCAATGTGACCCTCAGATCCTTAGCCTGGCTGGCATGATCGCAGTCAGTGCACAGCTGGGGACTCAAAGGGCCCTGGTTGGTGGCCCCATGAGCCTGGCAGGCATTGGGGATGACCCCAGCCCACCCTGCAACACCTGGCGAGTGCTATTTTCTTTTTTTGAGTTGGAGTCGTACTCTGTTGCCCAGGCTGGAGTGCAGCAGCATGCTCACGGCCACCTCAGTCTCAATCTGCTGGGCTCAGGCAGTCATTCGGCTTTAGCCTTCCAAGTAGTTGTAACTACAGACATGCACCACCACACCCAGCTAGTTTTTTTGATTTATTGTAGAGCCGAGGTCTTGCCAAATTGCCCAGGCTGGTCTCGAACCTGTGAGCTCAGGCAATCCTCTCATCTCGGCCTCCCAAAGTGCTGGGATTACAGGCATGAGCCACTGTGCCTGGCGCAAGTGCTGTTTTCACCTATGTCCTCCAAACTCTCTTACTTGTGACTCTGTGTAGGCCACTGACCCTTTCTGAGCTTCAGTTTCTCCGTGAAAAACTAGGGGCTTGGATTACATGATATCGGAGGACTTTTCTGCTCAGACCTTCTGAAATCACAGAAAAACCCTGTCCCCGGCAGAGAGGAGTGGTTAAGAGGACTCAGGGTTCAGAGTCGAGCTCAGCCCTTCCTCACCATGTCAGCAAAACGCTCTACACTCCAACATCATCATCTACAAAACAGGGAGAGTGATAGGCCCCATCTCAAAGGGATGTTGTTAGTATCAAATGAAATCATGCACAGAAAGCACTTAGCACAGTGTCTAGCTATATTCAGTGCTGATAAGTGTCAGTTCTCTTTATGAATATCATTATTATGTGGCTCTTATTATCCTCAGCCCTTTGACTCCCCTCACCACCTACAAAGAGCAGTTTCTCTTGAGTTGACTCCTCTTTGCCCAAGTGGTCTCTGATAAAAACTACCATTTGCTGAGAGTCTGCCCTGAGTTGGCCACTGTGTAAATGAGTTGGATGATTTTCTCATGGGTTTATCAGCACAAACCCGTGAGGAAGGTACATTATTAATCCCACTTGCCAGATTTAAGGAAACGGAGGCTCAGAGGGGTTACTTGACTTGCCCAAGTCACACAGTTAATCCTTGACATTTGAACTCAGATCTGTCTGACTCTGGGGTCTGCACTGTCTTGTGGTTTCTTCATGTGGTGGGGTCAGAGTCAAGGTGGGATAAGCTGGGGGGGCTGGAAGCAAGAAAAGCCTGAGGGTCACACTTACTCCCCCTTTTTTTTTTTGAGTTGGAGTCTTACTCTGTCGCCCAGACTGGAGTGCAATGACCGCTCCCGGCCACTACAGCCTTGACCTGCTGGGCTCCGGCGATCCTTCCGCCTCAGCCTTCCGAGTAGCTGGAACTACAGGCGCGCGCTACCATGCCCGGCTAATTTTTGATTTAGTGTAAAGATGAGGTCTCTCTAAGTTGCCCAGGAGGATCTCGAATCCGCGGGCTCAGGCAATCCCCTCACCTCAGCCTCCCAAAGGTGCGGGATAACAGGCTGAGCCACTGAGCCCAGCTCACATTTACCCCTTCTAACTAGAGGAGCCAAGCTAGAGCAGGGAGGGCTGCTGTGCAGTTCCCAGGCCACACACTTCTGGGAGCTCTGGGAGAGAGGAAAGGCCTCTATTGCACCCCCCTCCCCAGTGCCCTGCCTGGGGTTGGCTTGACAGAGGAGGTCATGGGGATAAGGAGGGGAGGCAATTTGCCCAAAGTCCCACAGGGATCGGTGGCGGAGGGGGCTGGTAGCTGGGGTCCAGGTGGGGGCCTGGGGGGAGGCTCTCCCGCCTCTTCAAGAGTCCTCACCACCCCTTCTCAATGTCCTGGCGCCTGCTCACTCGGCGATGCTAAATGTGGCGTGACCGGGGAAGCGCCGAGCTGGCCGTAACTGAACACCACAAGGGAGCAGGCGTGAGGCCCAAGGTGCAGGGCAGCCCATCTCCGGCTCTGCATGACCGCCAGGCCTGGCCCCTGCTCCCTGGACAGCTCCTCCTGGACAGCTTGGGCCTGTCTGCCGCACCTCGCCCTGACCCGGGGCTGCCTTCTCAAGGCATTCTCTGGCTCTTGCAGATGTGAGGCCAGAGGGCCTTCCGTCCCCCCGGATCTCAGGCTTTTTGGGGGTTGGTAGCTACTCTTGTCTCTGGGGGCAGGGCAGCATGGTGGTTAGCATGGGGGTTTGGATTCGGGCCAACCTGAGTTTGTTGGCTGTGTGACTTCGAACAAACTGTGTAACTCTGTGTCTCACTTACCCCACCTGATAATGGAGTGCATGGATCCACCTCACAAAATCACCATGAGGATAAGTGAGATGACACATATAAGGTGCCAGCACGTAGGAAGAACTCAAGGACACATGCCTTGCATCTGGCCTTTGTCTGCCAAGTTGGCTGGGTCCAGGGACTCTATAGTTTCCCTGATGGTCTCGCTGCTCCAGGCCTGCCTGGCAGCCCTGGAGAGACTGACGGATGACCCATCCCTGGGTGGCTGCTGCCCTTGCTAGCCCTCCCCATTTGTCTGGCCTCTACTTGGCCTAGACTTCACACAGCCTGGCCTCCACTCAGCTTGGCCACCACTCAGCCACTCAGGTCCCAGGCCCCAGCCCTGCTCCTTTGCAGATGGGAACCTGAGGAGGCCTCTTTGAGGGTCTGGCCTGTCCAGCACGATTCCAGCAGCACCTGACTTGCCCACCCTTGCTCTTATTCCCTGTTCCCCAGGGTATTATCTATAGCCCTGGCTGAGTTCCTACGTGTCAGAGGACTTGATGGAAGGCTTCAGTTCACAGCTATGGCTTTCATAGACTCACTTGGCCAAAACACCCCACTACCTCCTCCAAACTCCCAGGGACAGGATTAAAACCAGGGGAGGTTTTTTGTTGTTGTTGTTGTTTTGTTTTTTTTGAGTTGGAGTCTCACTCCGTCGCCCAGACTGGAGTGCAGTGGCATACTCCTGGCCACCGCAGCCTCGACCTGCTGGGC
>NW_007253187.1:427630-465489 GCF_000164805.1 Carlito syrichta
CTCAGCCTTCCAAGTAACTGGAACTACAGGCGCGCGCTACCACGCCCGGCTAATTTTTTGGTTTATTGTAGAGATGAGGGCTCACCAAGTTGCCCGGGCGGGTCTTGAACCCGCGGGCTCAGGCAATTCACACACCTCAGCCTCCCAAAGCGCTGGGATTATAGGCTGAGCCACCGAGCGCGGCAAAACCAGGGGAGTTATACAGAGTTCAGAGGCTTTGTCCCTGAGTGGTCCTCAGTCCAGAGTTTGCTCTGGACAGGTTTTGTGAGTGATGACTCCTGATTTGGTGACCATGATACCCTCTCAGTTGCAGCTGAAGCTCTATTCTATATGAAGTCCAGAGAAGAGATAAGTGATTTTTCTAAAACCACACGAGAGAGAGGGGGTCCTCAATCAACTGCATTCAAAAGGGCCCTCCTGCCTCAGGGGCTAGACAAAGGGCCTCTGACTGGTGTCTAGGAGGGACTCCTGTCCAGCACAGGGAAGGGCTCACTGTTGGGGGAAGGATGCGGCTGCCCTGTCCCTGGCCCCATCTCTCTGGAGTTGCTGGCAGAGCTCTGATAGCTGGGTGATCTAGAGTCAAGATGGCGTTTGAGTCCCAGTAACTGTGGGACTTCAGTTGGGCAAGCTGCCTGACTTCCTTCTGTGGGCCTCATTTCCTCATCTGTAAAATAGGGCTAATAATAAATACCTCTCTGGAGGATTAATAGATATTCCTGGTAAATAGCTTCACACATAGTACATAGTCAATAAATGATAGCTATTATTAGTAATTAGCAGTGGGACAGAGTTAATTTCAGGCATGAGCTCTGGGGTGGGGGGAGGGAAAGCAGAGGGAACTCCCCTTTCTTGCCCTTTCCTGCCTTCCACCTCCATCTCCCTGACCTCCTGCTCCCTCATTGGCAGAGGCTAAACTTCCCTCCTCTTAACTCTCTGGCCTCAGAGGTCATTTCAGTCATTCCCCAGTGACAGATTCAGTGCCTGTAGAAATTCCCAGGGATTGGCTGGGCTCAGTGCCTCAGTCCGTAATCCCAGCACTTTGGAAGGCCGAGGCGAGTGGACTACCTGCGTCCGTGGGTTCGAGACCAATCCGGGCAACTTGGCGAGACCTTGTCTCTAAAATAAATAAATAAATTTTTTAAAAATTAGCCGGGCGTGGTAGCGCATGCCTGTAGTTCCAGCTACTTGGAAGGCTGAGGCAGAAGGATCGCCGGAGCCCAGCAGGTTGATGCTGCGGTGGCAGTGAGTGTGCCACTGCACTTCAGCTGGGGCGATGGAGTGAGACTCCAACTCAAAAAAAAAAAAGAAAGAAATTCCCAGGTTTTGAACAGAAAGGAGGAGGGGGCCTGACCCAGTTGGTTTGGGTCTTTCCCCGATGGTCCCAGTGTCCTGATGCTGGCATCTGCATTCAGAAGGAATCTTTCATAGAAGTCTAACCTTTATCCTGCCTGTTTCAGTTTCAGAGAGCACGATGGGATATGTGCCAATATCAGCGAGGCAATGCAGGAGCCCCACTGTCCCTGTTAGCTGTCTTCCCTTCTCATGTCCCAGTACCCTAGGTCACTCCTTAACATGGACTCCCACAACCCACAGCCTGCCCCCTTCCTGGGCTAGAGGCTAAGGCTCTCGATGGTAGACTGTGCCTGGGGTCCCTTCAATGTAGGACAATCATCGTCACAGCTCCACATCTACGGAGCACTCTGCAGTCTCCTTTGTACTTTTGTATCTATGATCTCATTTCGTCCTTCCTTTGCCCTGGAGGTAGAGGTCAGTGGTACACTGGAGCCAGTGGATATGGGCTTGAGAGAGCCAATCGTGTCTATCTTTTCCCAACTCCACGTCCAGTGAAACTGGTCCAGATCGGCCATAGTGGGAGGTTTTAACCCATGGAATTGGGAGGTTTTAACCCATGGATGCTTACAAACCAGAGTCTTATTTATTTATTTTTGAAAGCTGATTGGTGAACATTTACCAACACACCACTAGCAGGGGGCAAGGTCATCAACCCCGTTTTTCAAGGGAGAAAATCGAGGCCTTGAGAGAAGAAACAACAGCCTAGCGCCATGCAGCTAAGACCTCAGACATCTTCTGACTCTCAGACCCCAAGAGCCCTGACTACTCAACAGTCCAGGGGTACAATCCTGGCAAAACATCGTCTGAAGACCATTTCGGGATCTGGCTTTCTATCTACCCTCCACCCTCCATGATCCTTGGGGAGTGAGAGGGGAGGAATGGGGATGGAAGAAGAGGAATTGGTCTGCCCTGGAGAGAGCAGAAAGAAATGGTCCTCTGACCTCAGTAGGGAGGGCGATGGGTGAGATATTTCCCAGAAAATCTGACAATAGGATCAGCAGTAATCATTATGCCCTGTGCTCTTCTCACAAACAGCCAGTCCTGTGTCCCTTCTACCCATCCAAATCTCCCCACCTCTCAGAGACCCTTTCTCTAGCTCCTCTGGACTCAGGCAGAAGGAACTGGGGGCTGGGGAACACCCTATTTGCTGGTTGTATAACCTTGGGTAAGTCACTTCCCCTTTCTGTCCTTCAGTTCCCTCATGAGTAAAATGAGGTGTTGGGAGCATTTGCATCTGAAGATGCTGAAACTGGTCCTGTGGAGGTGTGAACACCTGTAGGGGTGTGTACGGTCCATGGAGCTGTCAGCTGGGCCCTCACCCCTGCTCTGCCTCCACAAGGGACATCCCTGAGGAAATTCTCAAGGGAATCAGGAACAACTGGGTGGGTGATTACACCCCAGGAGGTTGGTGCTGTATCATCCCCATTTTATAGATCAGGAAACTGAGGCTCAGAGAGGTAAACCTGACTTGCCCAAGTCCACTCAGCTAGTAAATTATGCTCCCCAGGATTTTGACCCAGGCTTCAAAGTCAGTATGCTTCACCACTACGCTACACAGCCCCGCCTCAGGAACACCTCAGCCTCCCCCCTCATGCCTAGAAGGTGGGTAGGGGGAGAATGGGAGGTTTCTTTTGGTGGGTCTGTGCCTCCATCCCCCGGGGGCAGCTGAGTCACCAAGGACCCTCTCTGGGCTCTCTTCATGCCCCACGCCCCCTCCCACCTGGCTCCCTCCTACCCACCCTTTATGAGCAAGGTGGAGACGGCTCAGTTCCGCCTTAATGGTTTCTGTTGCTGGCCGCGGCAGCATGTTTTATGAGGGGTGGGGCCTGTGCCCAGTGCTCGCCGGCAGCCCCACCCAGGGCTCCACCCAACAGGCTGCTGGGAGGGGTTCCCTGGAGCAGCTCAGCAATTATCTAGTGGGGGGCGGGTGGCAGGGAAGGGCCTAGGGGCTGAGCCCGAGGCTTGGACACTCCGGGATATTTGGAGTCTGGGGGTTCTAAGAAGGAGGGGGTTTCCAGTTCCTTTCTTCCCATCTGTGTTGGGGGTTCTCAGGGCAAAATTCTGGCCCCTCTGACTCTTACCTCTGCACGAGTTTCAGAAAATGGGTCAGCGGCCGCTGTCTTGAGAACTGACTCAAGTGCAGAAGCAGGTAGGGACAGAATGGGCAGGAGGTGGAGTGGGGAGAACAAAGGATAAAAAGCAGAGATACCCCCCAGATGACGCTTTCCTTCAATGTGAGCCACCGACACCTGCAGCTGAGTCATTCCCATCCCCCAAATCAAGTCTCTCCTAAAGTCACTTCAGTCATTCCTGTCTCTGGAAGTAGGCTGGTCCCAGAGCAGTATCCAGTCGGCCAGTCTTGAAAAAGCACTTGAGCTACCTTCCCTGCCCTGAGCTGACCTGGAAGTTCTTCCAGATATCTAACCTGAATTCTTCTTGTAATATCAGTCTTCTTGTCCTGTCCTTCCTGCCATTCACCAAGGGACACCCCAGAGGCTGTTTAAGGCAATAGACTCATCCTTCCTCCAGGGAGGGTCCCAGCTTTGCCACAGATGCCTGACTCCAACAGCTTCCTGTTCTCCCATCCTCCTTCCCATCTCTCCAGTCCCTCTCTGGCCTCTGCCACCCAGTCCTGGCCCCAAAGGAGACAAATCCAAGCACTCACAGTGGGTTCTGAGCCATGGCCACCATCACCGCTTCGGGGAGGGAGTCATTCAGCCAACAGCTCCTCAGAGCCTCCATCGAGGTATAAATACTCCCACATGCCTGGACCGGCCCCCTGCCCGAGGGCTGAGGCGGGGCAGCCTCCCCAGCCTCCCCAGGCCAGGCAGGCAGGTCACATGCCCCATAAATGCCACAGGACCACAGGCCCTTCCCAGCAGCCCTGGGGAGGCCCATTGAGGCTTGATGTCTCTGGATAGATGGATGAGTGGATGGATAGATGGATGGATGGATGGGTAGATGTACAGATGGATGAACAGACAGATCAATGGATGGACAGACTGGTTAGACGGTCAATCGATGGAAAGTTAGACAGATGAACAGATGGATTGATGAATGTTCAGTGGAACAGATGGACCCTGACCTACCTGTGGATGCTTATTTTGTAGATGGGAAGTAAGGGATGTCTGGTTTCAAGGAAACTAGAAATGTTACCCCTCGAGGCTCCTATCCGTCCCATTCTGAGACATCCCTACTAGGACCCTTTCTCCCTCTACTGGTCCGAGAGGTTAGCTATGCAGGGTTCTCCCTACTCCTCAGAAGTTCTTTTTCAGAGACCTCCCACCTAAACATCCTCAGCCCCCAGGAATATTTTGCTCTTACTCTTTGGTGTTACTCATGGTCTGCCTTTTCCTTCCTTCTGCCTCCCTGCTTACTCTGGAGTCTAGGCTACGAGGCTTTGAACCCTCCACATCTCGTTCCCGAAACAAGGTCAGCAAGCAAGGTCAGCTTGCCCTCCAAGGTTAGGGGGAGGGGGGAATTCTCAATTCCAAGCACATGAAACCCTTGGATGGGCAGTTTACAGAGAAGGTGTCCCCACTTCACCTTCCCCAGGTTGTAGAGACAGAGTCTTGCTATGTTGTCCAGGTTGGTCTCTAACTCTTCGACTCAGGTGATCCTCCCACCTCAGCCTCTCAAGCAGCTGGGACTATAGGTGTGCACCACTGCACCTGGCTTTCCCCAGGGATTTTTGAAGCCATGACTGAGTCGATGGTGAGAGCTGGCCTGGCAAAGGACTTGGAGGTGGACAAGGTGACCTAGAACTCCTGGGGGCCTGACTAGAGAGCTGAGCTCCTGGGAAGGGGGTACTTCTTGCCTGCTTAATATTCCCAAGGGGCAGTGTGCAGAAAGAAGGGATCTGAGGCTGTATACACTGTTTTCCAGAGAAGAAAGTTCCCTCAGATCCTTTGCCTGCCCAGCTGTGAAATGAGCCAGAGTGAATGATGAAGTAGGGAATGACTGAAGGACCAGAAAGCTTTTTTCCAGATTATGAACCATCGCCTCCATCCTTCCTACACGCTTCCTCTAGCCACTCCGGCTGAAGGGGGTGGAGGGATGGGCTGAGGAATGCTGGCCTCTGAGCCCCCGTTAGCTCTGGGTCCTTGTGTCCCAGAAGTCCGTCTCTCATAATGAAGTCACTCAGGGCAAAGTCTAGTGGTCCCATCCCCAGCCTCCTGTGGGTTATGTAGATAACTGACTGCAGAGTTGATTGACTGTGGCAGTGATTGGCAGCTGAGGATTTGATCTATGAGACCAATAGGGACGACTGAGCCTTGTCTCACCTCCTAATCTGGCATTAATAACTCCAGAAGCCTTCACCAAGCCCAGATGTCAGCTTCCCTACAAAGCCTCCCTTTTCCTTCATAGGGTATCTTCCTGGCCCAGGACCCCAGGAAAGTCCTCTTCCAGCTCTGCTCTAAGTATGGGCTAGTGGGGATGAACCCTATTTCCTCCCTTACAGAATGGGGTCCTCATCCTTCCCCAGGGGACCAAGTCAAAGTGCTCGGAGGAGGGTGAAACCAGCACCATCTTGTCTGGTGTCCCTGCCTCCCTCCTGGGGTCCCAGGCCTGGAGGGTTTCAGGAACTGGATGGGGTGAAGTGACACCTTTTCACCTTAAACCATGTGCTCTTCCCAGGGGTGCTCTGGATAGAGGTGGTCAAGAGGGCGCTCATCTAACAGATGGGCCCACTTTTTGCCTGCCCACCTCAGTTGGGGCAATGAGATGACCTGGGACCCCACCATCCCTTGGGCTAGGGGCCTCTGATGCTCAGTACATATCATTATCGAAACTGCTCATTATACCCATCTGTTATTAAGGATATTATTTTTGCTACCACTACTAATAATACAGATTTAGTACAAGACAAATACATACTGGTGTCCCTTCCCACTCCATGCTATCCAACACAGGGGGCAGGCAAGTGGCTATCTCCTTGAACTTGCCAAACCTTGGAATGAGAAGCCCAACTTGGAATGAGAAGTTCATTGGGAGGCCCTCTCATTTAAGCCCCTCTTTATTGACAAATGGGGAAACAGAGACCCCACTAGTGGAAGGGATTGTACTCTGCTATGCATGTGTCTGTTTCTTGCTCCCTTTTCCAGGCATGAGGCCGGTTCTGGGAACCTAATCATGTCCTTGGAGAAGGGGCAGTCTCTGGGGCGCTTCCCTGAACCCACCCAGCTCCTTGGCTCCAGCTCCCATCTTTCCCTTGACCGCTCCCACCCTCAATCCTTCTGGGATTGACATGGTCATCCCAAAGAATTTTCTCTCCACAACCCTTCCCACCTCAGGCAGATTGGACACGCTCACAGGACAACCCAAAGAGGCAGAGCCACTTATCTAAAGCCACATGCTCTGTGAGGCCCAACCTGGGCTTCTGGAACCCCTTCCAGAGGGAGCCAGGGACATCACCCACCACTAACAGTGAACACTACTGTGATCACTCTGGCTTTGTGTAGAGGAGGGACTGCTAAGTGCAGAGTCTGAGAAGTGAGTTTTCTGATCATGGTGGGGTGTGTGTGTGTGTGTGTGTGTGTGTGTGTGTGTGTGTGTGTCCTTTTGCACATCCTTTGCCTTCCAAGACTGATGGGCTGGTGAAGTCTGGGACATGGCTATGGAATTTACAAGTGTAGGTGGGACCTCTAACTATCTCCGGGCAATCCGGTTCCCGGGATACACCCCATTCTGTGTGTGTGTGTGTGTGTGTGTGTGTGTGTGTGTGTCTGTTGGTGCCCAGGCTGGTTATAGTTTGTCAGAAGCAGTAGATTCAGGCTAGGGCAGCCCGGAAGGCCCTTGGAGGGCGTATGAGGGCAGGGCTTGAGGTTGAACATATGGTAGAGGGTGAGGGCCTGATCCTCCCCACAGTGGGCTTTCTGTTGCATCCTGTGGGGGAGGGTCTTAAAGCTTCCCCACCTCCTGGAGCTTCCAGACTAGCTGTGTGAGCACAGGTTCCCTTTCCTCTGTGACTCACAGCTGGCTCTCGGGTCAGGTTCCCCAAGAGATCACGATTCAGCTAATTCTCTCCCCGGCCCCATTAATCTGAGCTGACTAAGCAACAGACACAGGCAGGATAGAGACCCGGGATGCTTGTTCCTAAACAATCCCTGAAACCCCTGCTCAGTTTCCATCACTCCCCTGGATCATTTATACTCCTGGTCCCCAGGAACATTTGTCCTGCCTCCCTGTGTCCCTCTGAGCATGCTTCCATCCCACCTGCAGTGGAGAGGTTTGTCTGGACATCAACCCGCCATTGTCTTGTTGCATCTGAACTCATTTTTACTGTTTGGCCAGCATCCAGCCTTTAAGGGCCAGATAGGATCAGGAAGCTGAGGGCTTCTTTAGGGAGGATCCCATCCTGTCCGCTTTGTTTCTGTGGCATGACTCTGGGCTTTCCCTCGGCACTCAGAGAACCTGGAAGTCACACCAGGACCTTGTGGGAATGCTGGTGAGGGGCGTTAGACTCCGTGGGGATCTGTGAGGTAGGGGTAGAACCTTCTTGGGGATGTGGGGATGGCGTGGAGGAGGCGGCAGGGTTAGGAATGAAGATGGAAGTGAGAGTGAAGAGGGAAGGCAGAGAGGAAAGGGGAGGATGGGGTTGCGAGGAGATGGAGGTAAGGATAGAGACGAGAAGGTTAGAGACGGGGATGAGAAGGTGGATATGAAGAAGGCAGAGCTGAGGCTGAAGACAGGAATGGGGAAAGGGTTGGGATGGGAAAAGAGACAGGGAGGGGTGGAGGCTTAGGGATGAGGCTGGAGTTGAACACAGAGATGAAGGAAGATGGAGGCTAAGGGATAGGGACGGGTAAACTGGGAAGACCCAACCAATCTAGGGATCATGTGACTGATGCTTCTGTGATGCAGGATCCCAGAGGTCATCTAGCTCTTTCCCAGTTCCTGGGCATGTTGCCAGCCCAACCCCACCTATCCCAGATCAGTGACTGCCTCTCCACTCAGGAAACCACCTTCCATAGTCCAGGCAAACTTAACTCAAAATGTTGAAAATTCTCTCCGAAGTCTATTAGCCTCCCTGCTGCCGAAACCAATCTTGGTGTTGCTGAACTTCCCCCTGCAGGCCTCATCAGGGACAGCAGAACAGAGGAAAGGGCACACCTATGGGAAGGGTTGGGGTGGGCAGAAGTGGCCTCCAACCTCAGACTGTGGAGCTGGAGAGAATAACAGAGGGCAGGCTGGGCACGGTGGCTCACACTTGTATCCTCAGCACTTTGGGAGGTGGAAGTAAGACGATTGCCTGAGCCCAGGGCTCGAGACCAGCCTGGGCAACTTGGTGAAATCTCATTTTACAATATATTAAAAAATTAGCTGGGCCCAGGGGCACGCTCCTGTAGTTCCAACTACTTGGAAGGTTGAGGCAGAAGGATTGCCTGAGTCCAGCAGGTCAAGGCTGTAGTAGCAGTGATCGTGCCACTGTACTCCAGCCTGGATGAGAGAGTGAGCCTCAGAGGGCAGCAGGTGCAGAGCCTTTCTGTCCCTTCCTGCACACAAGCTCTGGGAACATTTCAAGGTGACTTGACAGTCTCTGGCTATGTGCCTAGGCCCTATGCAGGCAATGGGGGTTCTGCTGGTCCATGAAGACCAGGCATCGGCTGGATGTGATGGCTCACACTTATAATTCCGGCACTTTGTGAGGCCAAGACAAGGAGGATTGCTTGAGCTCAGGAGTTTCAGACCAGCCTGGGCAGCAATAGCAAGACCTTGTCTCTACAAAAAATAAAAAAATTAGCCAGGTGTGGTGGTGCACACCTGTAGTCCCAGTTACTCAGGAAACTGAGGAAGGAAGATTACTTGAGTCCAGGAGTTTGAGGCTGCAGTGAGCCATGGTAGTGCCACTGCACTCCAGTCTGGATGACAGAGTGAAACCTCAACTAAAAAAAAATCAACTCAAGCCGGAAGGAAGGAGTTTAGACATCAGGAAGGACTTCCTGGCTAGGAAGGATGAAGAGCCCAAGGGAAGTGATGCTATGTTGCTCTCTTAGAGGACAGATGGGACTCTGGCGGGGGGGGGCTAAAGGAAAGTTTTTCCCGAGGCAAAGGGTGATGGCACATGACAGAAGTCACAGGGCACGAGTGGGCTTTTCCCCTTGTCTTGAACATTCCCAAGGCTTCTCCCTTCTCACAATGAATGGAGAAGGCTATTGGTTGGAGGCAATATGGAGTGAGTGTGTGGATGAGACAAAGATGGAGATCAGGGAGGCATCCCAGGCCCCTCTAACCTTTCTCTTGCTTTCCCAAGACCCACTGGTCCAGAGGATTCTGGGGCTCCCTGAGCCCCTGGGAAATAAAGACCTTTGAGAACTCCCTGGCATCCCGGGAGAACAGGTTCCTGGCTCTGGGAGGTGAGTGAGGCGCCGGGCCTGGGGGGGCGGCGTGCCTCAGCAGGCCCCGGAGCCCAGCCGAGAGCTGAGCTCGGCAGAGGCCGCACGGGCGGGGCTGGGCGGGGAGCTGGGAGGACATGTGCTCCTCCCCGCGGTTCCTTTGCCCCTGAGAATCCTCAACCTGGGGCAGCCCCTGTCCCCTGGGCCCCTCCCCAGGCCCAGCCCTGCTCTGTGCCTGCCTGGCTCACCCAGGGCCCCTCAGAGAACCACAAGAGAGAGGGGCCAGAACAGGAGGTGCCGCCTCTTCCCCCATCTGCTGAGGATGTCCTTCTACTGCCTGTGTGCCGTGGGCCAGGGAATGAGCAAGATGGCCAAAGGATGCGAGCCAAGCCGATGGGGATGGGACTGGAGTGCAACCCCCCCCATCAGCCCAGGGGAGCTGGGGTTCGTAGTGAAGGAAAGAGAAGGCAACTGGGCAAATGGAGCTGAACTCTGCAGCAGGAGGTTTCAGAGAGATTTCAGGAAGAACTTCATGACTGTGAGGGAACTGGCTGAATGTCCTCCTTCAGGGATTAGGGAAACTAGGAGGGGCGGCCCTGCCTGGCATGGGCAATGCCGGCACAGAGGCAGGGGGATGGATAAGATGACTTGGAAAGAGAAGCCTCCCCAGTTGGGTCCTTTCCTGCTGATCATCTGTGCCTTGCCACAAAGCACAATCACACATCACCCCCATGCCTGTAGGTGCAGAGAGAAGAGGCAAACACACCCACTTGTTAGAGTCTCTTCATAATTCAGCATGTTTCTTGGGACATTTAGGGAGGGCCTGGGGGACTCCACGGGGAATGCCAGAACCTTACCTGATCAGGGAGGGGGAAGAGAGGAGCTGTTGGAGCTGGTGGGGGGCTTCCTCCTGCTCCAGGCATTTGCCTAAGGGTCTTCACTCCCTACATCCTCAACTCTACACTCCAAAGGTCCAAGGGAGCCCCAGCCTGCCCATTAGGACTCTGCCTCGGGGGTCTTGAGTAGAGAAACTTTCCCAGACCTGGAGTGGGGGAGGGGTACTCTGCCTCCAGCACAGCATCAGCTTCTGGCCACAGCACCTGTTTGCCACCTGCTTGCTTCTCCATCAGGTGCACAATTGCCTTTCTGCAACCCAGGCCTCCCCACAGGCCCCCCGGCATCTAGACCCCAGCCGAGGCTGCCTAGGGATGTTCAGCAACTCCTTGATCTGTGCGCCCCTCAGCCCCCAGAGCTGGGCTCTCTCTCCTCCATCCGGAAAAGCCACTAGGTTGGAATCGTTCAGCTCTAGTTTTCCAGTCCTGGCGCTTCTGAGTCCTCGTTTTTCTTCCGACACAGGGTGGGTAAGCACACCTCCTCCAACAGAGAGAGACACACACAAAACCCAGCCACACACACCAGAATGAGACCTATGCTACAGCAAGAAGAATTCGAGTTGGACAACCTGGAATGGGAACAGGAGGGAGGGGCATGGAGGACAGAGCCCCCTTGGCTTCCAGGCACTCACCGGAATTCTGAATCTCCTTTGAGCTGCACTGAGGAGGTGGGGGCACCCAGGTGCTCCCAGTCACTCCCGAGGCCCGTTAAAAAGGCAAGCCCCCTCCCCATGCCCTGGCCCAGCCCTGCTGGCCTCCACGGCTGACTTGGGCCGGGGCTCCTCTTACCTGCTCAGTGAAGCAGGTCGGCGTGGGGGCCCGGGTCTGGGGAGCCAGGAGCTCCGTCCGTCTGTCAGTCCGTCAGCTCAGCCGTCCTGGGTCTGTGCTGACATCAGGTGAGGGGAGGCAGCTGCCGGGTGAGCCAATAATTATGATATCAGCTTCCCCTTGCCCTGAGGGGCTGCTGCCAAAACGGGGAGAAGAGAAAGGTGACTAAGAAGCTAGTTTGCTCCTTGGCTCTTGTTTGACAGGTACCGGCTCCTGTGCCCGCCCCGGCCGCGCCCCAGCCCCCCCCAGTCCCTCCCTCCTCCTGAGCTAGCACCAGCCCCCTGTCCCTGCCAGCGGGCACAGCCTGTGGCTTGTGGGGGAGGGGATTGTCCCGTGGCCCCCATCTGCACCCCAGAACGGGGATGTCAGCCCCCCATGGGTGGGGCACAGGCCTGTTGGGGCATGCACAAGTGTGTCAGGAGAGCCTGGCCACCACATGTATGTTCATGGAGCTGGCGAGGGGGTTCTAGGGAACAGCACTGTGTGGTGACTCAGGGTTCTCTGAGGCACAGCATGGATGAGGAATGACCTGTGATCACTCAAGTCAAGTATTAGCAGAGACTTGCTGGGAACTGTTTGTCCATGGGGTCCAGCCGTCTGTCTGTCTCTCTGATACCTTGAGGGTGTCTCCTTGTGTGTGTGGATGTGTGCACATGTGTCCATGACTCCCTCTGTGTATCTGTGGGCATGCGCATCTCTCCATGCCTCTCTCTTCAGTCTGTATGTCTGGTTCCTAGGTTGGTGTGTGTCTGCCTTTGTGTCTCCCTTGTGGATTGGTGTGTCTCTGTGTGTCACCTGTGTGTTTACACCCTTGTGTCTGTGCACATGTCTCTGCTGTGGGTCAGTCATCCTGCCCTGTGTATATCTGGGTGTCTGTGTGGCTGGAGACAGGAGCTCCCTAGTTCTGGGTCATGATCCTATCTGTGGACACTCTTTATGGTCTGGGCACTGGAAACAGGAACCGGTTCACTTATATGTGGGAGCTAAAAAAAAGGTAAAGAAAAACCCTCATCCCTGGCTCTCCAGAGTTCATATTGAGGGTGGAGTACCTGATCAGCCGTAGGAATTGGCCCCTACTGGTGCCACCTGGACTTGGGTCCAGGGCCTGTCCTTGCTTCTGACAGCTCTCCCTGCTGCTGCTCCTAACCCTGCCCCTCTACCCCGCTTTCTTTTTTTCATCTTTGCACTGCCCCACCTTGTCTCCTGTCCCTGGCTGTTCTTTTCCTCCCCAACCCTCCACCCTTGCCCTGGCCTCTAGGGGCACTTGTGTCTTTTCCTGGAGCTCAGATGATAATACTGCTGCCCAGCAAGGCCTGCGATTTGGCTTCTGATCTGAGAGTGTGAACAGGGCAGCTCCTCCTCACTAACTCTATCTTATTCCAAGGGCAGAGGGAATGTCAGCCTTGACTGGGGAGTGGTGGTGGTCGCCTGGCACAAGTATGGAGTGGACTAAAACATTTGGAGAGTTCTTGGTCTAGGCCGAAAATGTTCTGTGCTGAATATCCACTTCAGAAGAGAGGGTGCCACGGCAGGTAATGATGAACCCATCTGTGAGTGACGGTTAGCTGTGGGATTGTCCATATTTACCACTCTGAGCCTCGGTTTTCTCATCTGTTAACGAGGGAATAATACTCACCCATAGGGTTGTTGTGAAGATTGAATACGTTTACGTGTTTTAAGTTTCTAGTGCAATCCCTCATATATATTAGGTGCTCAGTGAATGTGTGTGCCTCCTTTCTCTTCACCAAATCCAGCAGTGCTGGGTGGAAAATGAGAATGTGCCAATATGCCCACGTGTATAAGAATTATGTTCTAAGCCGGGCTCGGTGGCTCAGCCTGTAATCCCGCGCCTTTGGGAGGCTGAGGTGAGTGGATTGCCTGAGCCCGCGGGTTTGAGACCCGCCTGGGCAGCGAGACCTCATCTCTACAATAAATTAAAAAATCAGCTGGGCGTGGTAGCGCGCACCTGTAATTCCGGCTACTCGGAAGGCTGAGGCGGAAGGATCGCCGGAGCCCAGCAGGTCAAGGCTGCGGTGGCCGGGAGCGGCCATTGCACTCCAGTCTGGGCGACAGAGTGAGACTCCAACTCAAAAAAAAAAAAAGAATTATGTTCTTCTGTAGTTCCAGCTACTTGGAAGGCTGAGGCAGAAGGATCACCTGAGCCCAGCAGGTTGAGGCTGCAGTGGTCGTGAGTGTGTCACTGCACTCCAGCCTGGGCGACAGAGTGGGACTCTGACTCAAAAAAAAAAAAAAAAAAAAAAAATTATGTTCTTGAGGCCAGGCGCAGTGGCTCAAGCCTGTAATCCCAGCACTTTGGCAGCACTTTGGGAGGCCGAGGCAAGAGGATTGCCTGAACTCAGGGGTTTGAGACCAGCCTGGGTAACTTAAACTTGGTGAGACCTCATCTCTGCAATAAATCAAAAAAGTAGCTGAGTGTGGTAGAGCGCACCTGTAGTTCCAACTACTTGGAAGGCTGAGGTGGAAGAATGGCCTCAGCCCAGCAGGTCGAGGTTGTGGTGACCATGAGCATGCCACTGTACTCCAGGCTGGGCGACAGAGTGAGATTCAACTAAAAAAAAAAAAAAGAATTATGTTCTGGGATTAGAACAGGATCCTGACTCAATCCACCTTTCTCTGGGACTCACACTAGCAATCAAAGCTTGCTGCCTTAAACCTAATGGGGTTTCACAGTGAAAGTGCAGCTATCAAGAAACTGGTATGTTTGCTAATGGCACCTATCTGATGTACAGAAGGTGGATTGTTATTTGTAGACTGCCAGGTATCTCTATATGGATACCCTGGACTCAGAGAGCCATACAGGTTATAAACTGAAATCTGCAACACTGCTGTCAATCAGCATTATTCTGAAGGCCCCAATCAGTACAATAAGATAAGAAAAAAGAAAAGAAATAAGGGCGTACATATGAGAAAGAAGGAGGCCAAATCTTCAAGAATTACAAAAGTGGTGACTTCACTTAGGAAATCTAAGAATCAAGTGAAAGACTATTAGAACTAAGGAGAGTGGGGCTCGGTGACTCAGCCTGTAACCCTGCGCCTTTGGGAGGCTGAGGTGAGTGGATTGCCTGAGCCCGTGGGTACGAGACCCGCGTGGGCAGCGAGACCTCATCTCTACAGTAAATCAAAAAATCAACTGGGCGTGGTAGCGCATGCCTGTAATTCCAGCTACTCGGAAGGTTGAGGCGGAAGGATCGCCGGAGCCCAGCAGGTCGAGGCTGTGGTGGCCGTGAGCGGGTCACTGCACTCCTCCTGCCTGGGTGACAAGAGTGAGATTCCAACTCAAAAAAAAAAAAAAAAAAAAAAAGGAGGGAGACCAAAGATCCAAGGCACAAAAGCAACAATATTACAAAATATCTGGGAATAAACTTAATAAGAGATATATAAAATCTACATAAAGAAAACAATAGCCGGGTTCGGTGGCTCAGCCTGTAATCCCAGCACTTTGGGAGCCAAGGCAAGAGGATTGCCTGAGCCCGTGGGCTCAAGACCAGCCGGGGCAACTTGACAAGACCTTGTCTCTACAACAAATCAAAAAAAAAAATTAGCCGGGTGTGGTAGCATGCGCCTGTAATTCTGGCTACTTGGAAGGCTGAGGTGGAAGAATCGCTGGAGCCCAACAGGTCAACTTTGGTGTGGCTGTGAGTGTGCCAGTGTACAGCTTTACTGACAGACAGATATACCATGTTCCTGAATTGAAAGGCTGAATATAATATTATAAAGATGTAAATTCTCCTGTAAATAATCTATAAAATCAAAAGTCTAAAATTTTTTTTTCCTCCTCAAACTTGACAAGTTGATTCTACAGTTTAGGTGAAGAGTAGATATATGTGAATATGTGTGAATAGCTTAGAACTTTTTTTTTTCCAGTTAGCAGTTCTCACTGTTGCCCAGGCTGGAGTGCAGTGGCACAATCACAGCTCACCACAGCTTTGACTGACCTCTGAGGCTTGGGCTATCCTTCTACCTCAGCCTCTTGAGTAACTGGGGCTACAGGTGTGTCCTACACGCCTGGCTTATTGTTTTATTTTTTTGTAGAGACCAGGTCTCGTTATGTTGCTTAGGCTGCTCTCAAACTCTTGGACTCAAGCAATCCTCCTGCCTTGGACTCTCAAAGTTCTGGGATTACAGGTGTGAGCCAGTGTCCAGTCAGCTTAGAGCTTTTTAAAAAAGAAGACTAACAGGAATAACTTGCCTTGTCAGTTTTCAGAATGTTCAGTAAGACTTCTACAATTACAACATTATGATTTTGGTGCAGAAAAAAAAAAATAAATTAACGAAAGGTAATAGAACCCAGAATAAACCTGAATATTTGTGACAGTTAGGTATATAATAGTAAAGTATTTTAAAGTATTCCTTATGTGTAAAATATTCAATAAGTGGAGTTGAAATAACGAACTTTTAGGACAGATATGGTGACTCATGCCTATAATCCCAGCACTTTGGAAGGCTGAGGTGAGAGGATTGCCTGAGCCCATGGGTTTGAGACCAGTCTGGGCAACTTGGTGAGACCTCATCTCTACAATAAATAAAAAAATTAGCCAGGTGTGGTGGCACATGCCTGTAGTTTCAGCTACTTCGAAGGCTTAGGTGGAAGGATCACCTGAACCCAGCAGGTCGAGGCTGCGGTGGCCGTGAGTGTGCCACTGCACTCCAGCCCGGAGTGAGACTCCGACTCAAAAAAAAAAAAAAAAAGGAAAAAAGAAATAATAAACTTATTATCTGAATGAAATAAGATTAAATCTTACTTCATACTATACATTTAAAAGTCCAGATAAAGATCTAATGTAAAACTATATAAATAAATAGAAAAAATATAGTGAACATTTTTATAATTATGGAGTAGAGAAGGCATTTTTAAGCACAACATCAAATCTGGAAGCCACAGAGGAATATATTGACAGGTTTGACCGTTAATAAAATTTTTTAAAAATGTTAGGGCAAAATGTAACATGAACAAAGTTAAAAAACAAATGAGAGACTGGAAGAAAGTGTTGCAACATATATAATAGGCAAAGAATTAATATCCACAATATAAAAAAAATTCCTCTAAATAAATAAAAATATGATTTCACAGAAAAATGGGCAAAGAACATGAATAAACAATTCACAGGTAAAATACAAACAGCCAAAAGACAAGTGAAAAGATTTTCAACTTCATTAAAAGTCAAGGAAATGCAGCTGGGCGTGATAGCTCATGCCTGTAATCCCGCACCTTTGGGAGGCTGAGGCGAGAGGATTGCCTGAGCCCAGAGGTTCAAGACCAGCCTGGGCAACTTGGCAAGACCTCATCTCTACAGTAAATCAAAAATTAGTCACATGCCTGTGGTTCCCACTACTTGTAAAGCTGAGGTGAAAGGATTGCCTGAGCCCAGCAGGTCAAGGCTGTGGTAGCCATGAGTGTGCCCTGCACCCCAGCCTGGGTGACAGACTGAGACTCCAACTCAAAAAAAAAAAAAAAAAAAATCAAGGAAATGCAAATTAATGCCAAGGGTCCCAGGGAGACCCTGATGGTGTGTTCGGGAGACTATGGTTGACCTATAGTGAGATTCTGCTCCTGAGAGGTGAGATGAACTTCTTTCTCTTCCAAGACAGGATCCACCTCTGCCCCAGGAATGGGTGTGGGCTCTGGCTCTGATTCCCTCTTTCCTTTGGGAAGTACAACTTCCTCTGCATGTAGTCTGGGATTTGAGGCAGGAACCCTGGGATTCCATAAACTTTGGACTGAAAGGGATTTGTTAGATCTTTCTTTTCCCTCTCTGTCTCCAGATAGGGCCATCCGCTTCTTTTCTCATCACACCAGGCCTTTTGTAATTCTCTCCTAGGCCCAGAAAGTCTGTCCTGGTGTCTATCTAGCCTCAACCCTGGTTGCTGAAGTGTTGGCTCTGCTCCCTTGGAAGGAACGTCTATTGGGAGATTTGGTCTCACATACTCCAGCACCCTCGCTTCAGGCCCGCAGATGGAGCCAAGCTGTGCTCTAGCCTGGAAGAGCTGTTGCTGGGTGCTGAAACAGCTGGGACCTGGGGAAGCTCGTACCTCTGGAGACTGGAGGTCAGAGCTGGTTCACTGTGTGCTGCTGAGCTCAGCCCAGGGCTGGGTTACTTTGAGCTGGAAAGCAGTCCTGGCTGGGGATGGAAGTCCCTGGGGCCAATGTCTGCCATGGTCCAGGTTGGGGCAAGACCCCGGGGATGCCAGGAGAAAGAAAAGTATGTGCCCACCCATCCTTGGGAGCCCCATTGTGATGGAGGAGGGGCACCCCTTGCTGCACCCCACGTCAGGTTAAACTATCTGACTACTTCTGCTCATGTAGGCTGGACTTGCCTTTCCAAAGTCAGCTCTCAAGACTGAGTTTGCTGCTTCCCAGGTGGTTAAAGTCTCACTACATTGGCATTCAAGATACTTAAGATTGTCTGCAGGCCGGGATTGGTGGCTCAACCTGTAATCCCAGCACTTTGGGAGGCCGAGGCGAGTGAATTGCCTGAGCCTGTGGGTTCGAGATCAGCCCAGGCAACTTGATCTCTACAATAAATCAAAAATTATCTGGGTGTGGCAGTGCACGCCTGTGGTTCTGGCTACTTGGAAGGCTGATGCGGAAGGATCGTCAGTTCCCAGCAGGCCAACACTGAGGTGGCCGTGAGTGTGCCACTGCACTCCAGCCTGGGAGACAGAGTGAGACTCCAACTCAAAAAATAAAAAATAAATAAAAAGAATGTCTGCAAAGGAACAGGACCTAATCACAGCTGCCATAAGACTCTAAGGCCCAAGGACCCCATGTCAAAGAAGGGTTGGAGAGAATTGGGGTTAATCAGGGTGGGCTTCCTGGGGGAGAGCAAGCAGCTCCTTGGCTGTGGATGACGGAGAAGCACCCAGCCAGAGTTGTGGAGGGTGTGTGACTGGGCTGAGAGGTCTGAACCTGTTCTGGTTGACTGACCCCCTGGGAAATCCAGGGAGTTTCCAAGCTGAGAGTTTGGTGGGGGTGGGGGGATGGGTCTGGTGGGGAATAACGTTGTTAGATACCTGCTGGGTGGGGAGGGCCTCTCTTGTCTTAACCCCTCCTGCTGTGGGAGGCACCTGTGGAGGTGGAAGAGGACTGATTCTGCTGTGTGTTTACACTAGTGTCAGCATCTGTTTAAGGGCACATGTGCGTTTGTGTGCATTTTACACTTCTGTTCTCTTCATGTGTGTGCGTGATGGTTGTGGAGCTAGAATGTGCTGCTAGGTGAGTTCATGCCAGAATCTGTAGTCTAAGTGTGTGTGAGCCTCTGTGTAACTGTAAGAACCCTCCGGGCTGACACTGGGGGCAGAGGCAGGCATCCGAGTCACTACGTGTGTACAAATGTCTGTGACTGTGTATGCCTGTGTGTGTTCCAGGGAGTGACCCTGGGTGATCGAAGGTGTGTGAGTGCCTGTGACTTTGTACACAGGATGTGTCTGTGGGTTCTATGTGTACCCAAGAATCCATGGTATTGTATGCACGTGCCTGTGGGTCTCCCCAGCCTTGAGAGTGACTCTACCGAATCCCTACACAATCTTTCCAATCAGGCTGTTCTATCCACTTCTCTTCCTCCTCCTCCCCCAAACCCCACCTCCTGAAGCATGAGGCTCACCCTTTTGACGCCCTCAGCCTCCCTGTCTCTGGTAAAACCTCATAGCTTTGCAGACCATGACAAATGGGACCCAGGCTAGGGTGGAGGCTGCAGGGGGTACCCTCTCCAGGCTGATACCCCATCAGAGCTTCACTTGTTCCAGGCCTACGTGACCCCTGACCCTGTACTCCCTGGCTGTACCACCCTCTCTCCTTCAGGAAGCAGTAGCCCCTGTGAGAACTTTGGGGAGACAGGGAAGTCATGGCCTGAGCCCCTGAGGGACCTACTCGGGCTGAGGATCCTAACCCCTAGAGCTGCCCTTGATCTGGGGCCCAGGTCAAGGTGAACTAGAGAGTAGTGTGGCACTCCTGCCTCCTCAATCTCCCTCACAAACTCCTCTTGTCCCTGGGACCTCTGGTTGTCATTGCTGCCTCTGGGGCTGGTGCTGGAAGGGGCAGGGAAACAGGGAAACTCCAGGGCCTTAGGGGAGAGGGAAAGGGGAGAACAGTCAGGGTTGGCTCAGAAATTGGGGTCTGCCTGCTGAGCTTAAGAAGACATTGACCGAGATGTTTCTCAAGGTCACACAGCACTCCACACACAGCAGTCTGGAAACAGGCTTTGAGGGCAGCATGTCCAGCTTCCCTCAAGAAGCAAGAAGCTCTTCTATGCCTTTGATTCATTCACTTCTTCAGACACCACTCACTGTACCAGCCGTGTGTAGAAACTGGACACAGCTCCATCAGGCAGCCTGTCCTCAAATTGTTTCCAGCCTCGTTGAGCTTCTCTAGCAACGGGGAGCTCTCTACCGGGAAGTTCTTGAATTCCAGCACTGCATAAGTTCGGCTCGTAGGAGACACCCAGAGTCCCTTGCTACCTTCCTGGAAACCGTCCATGAAGGGCTGTGGGTGCCCAGGCAGGGAAGGTGCAGATCCCAGTCCCAGCAGTGCCCGTTCACCTGTCGCAGCCTGGAGTGTGTGTGTAGGAGGAGCCAAGGTGCCAGGCTGCCTGCATGAACCTCACCCGGCGGACAGGCCCTTCCGTCGAAGGCTGGCCCAGTCTGTGCTGCTTTATTGCCCAGCTAATGACGGTGATTAGGCCGACAGGTGTCACCTGCTGCCCCGTCCACTCTTCTGCTTGCTGAGGAGGGTGGCTTCTGAGCACTGGGGGAGGCTTGACCCTGAGCCCTGCGAGGGCACCCACCATGGCCAACCCTTTGACCCTCAGGCTGGTTCGCGTCTACCTCCTTCCCCAAGAAGGCAGGGCTAGTCCAGTCCTCACTCCTTGGGGCTGCTGTGTCCACAGCTGGCCCTTTCTGAGCAGGACTGAGGGGGATGTGGAGCTGAGAACAGCAGGAAGGGCATGTGCACCCTGAGACACACACCCTCCTTTTCTCCAGCCAGAGCTGGACAGCAGGGCAGAGGGTCCTCCTTGCAGATGGGGCTGCGCCTTAGGAAGCCACTGCATTGTGGGTAAGCCACTGGGGGAGCCCCACCATCCTGGAGCCAGCCTACTCCCAGTGGAGGGGACTGTCGCCTGGGGCTTTGGCTGGGGGTGGGGGTCCTAGTGTGGATCGGGGTGGGAGCCATGATTTATGACTGTGCTTCATGAGCGAGGAATGCCAGCCTGGGGGCCGGGGTGGGGGCGGAGCCACTTACCTGACACTCCTCACTCTCTTGGATGTCTGGCATGTCCTGTCAGGATCCCCTGTCCCCTGGGGACAGCCGTGTTCTCCCCAGCACAATAGCCCCCTCCTATCTGCACTTCCCACCAGCCCACAGCTCTGGGAGGACTGAGCAAAAGCCCAGCTCAAGGGGGATCAGAATGAAATCCTTTTGGTTTTCTCTCTTTACAGCTCAGCCTCCTTTTCACCGGGTGTGAGGGTGATGGGCAGGAGGGAACGGGGGTGGGGGGGACTCAAGAAACTTCCATGTAGATGAACTCAAGGTCACATGCCAGTGTCCGTAGTGAGAGACAGGATAGACACAAAGATGCATTTCCGTCCAGGAAGAGCTATGCATCCCAGAAGGGATGATGGATATAGTGTCATTCTTCCCTACTCTACCCTCACTTTGCTAGATAAATGAAAACTCTGATGTCCATAAGGGTGGAGAAGGGGAGTGGGGGGGGAGACAGGAGTGGTAGAGGCAGAATAGGGAGGCAGAATGATCCCAAGTTGTAGTCCCGGACTCTAATGGCCATGCCAGTTTTGAGCCTGTTCCCGAGCCTAACCTGCATCCTTCTTGCTCCAGGCTGACATTTTGGGTGAGGGTCAATCTTTGGCACCCATCCTGGGTCAGCCTGCCTCCTCTGGTCTGGTGGGACTGGTTTTTCCAGCTGGAAGAAGGGTCGGTGAGGAACTGGCAGGGGCAGAGGGTTTTATGTAAATGCCCAGGGAGTGCTCTGGGAACGGGGAGGCCGGTTTTCCCAAAGACACGCAGGGACTGGCAGCTCCCAATTAGCTGGGCTCAGTGATGTCAGTGCTACTTTCCTGGGTGGCTGCACCCACTCTGATGGGTCTTGGCAGGGGTGCCCGGCCATTATCTTTCCCCTTGTGTGAGAGAGGTGCCGAGGGGCTGCCCTACAGGACAGAGGCCAGGTCCCCCCCACCATACTCCTCAACCTGGGGCCTAAGCCGCCTTGTGGGCCAGCCCTGGAGAGCATGAAAAATCATCCCAGACTCTACTGAAAAAAGGCTTTAATGTGGCTAATGCTTGAAGCCCGAGAGGCTGGGGAGACCTCAGTATGCTGGGCCCATGGCAACCACGGTAGGACCTCCTCCCAGGTCACTCCAAACCTGAGGTTTTTTTTTTTTTTTTTTTGAATTGGAGTCTCACTCTGTCACCCAGACTGGAGTGCAGTGGCCACTCCCGGCCACCGCAGCCTCGACCTGCTGGGCGATCCTTCCACCTCAGCCTTCCAAGTAGCTGGAATGACAGGCGCGTGCTACCACGCCCGGCTAATTTTTTGATTTATTGTAGAGATGAGGTCTCGCCAATTGCCCAGACGGGTCTCGAACCCGTGGGCTCAGGCAATCCGCTCACCTCAGCCTCCTAAGGCGCGAGATTACAGGCTGAGCCACCGAGTCCAGCTCAAGCCTGAGTTTTAATAAATACAGTGCAAAAGGGTCTGGTCACTAAGCCGGGGAGACAAAGACCCAGAGAAGGCATGTTGCATTGTCGGTGAACACGTGTACCACCAAGCACACACACCCTGGATCATGTGCACACACATCCCCCCAGACATCCTCACACCACCCCCACAGACACACATACATACACATGCATACACACACGCACACACACACATTTTCCTATGACACATAGGAGATTGAGCATACACACCTCCTCCCAGACACACAAGAGATGAAGTATCCACATGCCCTTCTCTCAGCATTTGATCCGGGACTTGGAGATTGGGGTGTCCCCTTGTGGCTCAGAGGAGTAGAAACGAGGTGGGTCTTCCTGCGCTTGACTGGGCTGCGCCCCAGTCTAGGGGCTAGGCGTGGTGGGGTTGCCCGGGCTGGGCAGGCAGTGGGCTGTGGTATTGGACTGTGCCCAGGAGGGGAAGGTGTGCAGGCTGAAGATGGGGAAGCTCCAGCTGTTGATGGCCAGCGTGATGATCAGCACGCCGATGATGTTGAGCAGAAATCCCGCCCGGGCCTGGAGTGGGGAGAGTCAGATGGACGGGGCAGGCGATAAACGGGGCCAGCACCCACCCTTCAGAGGCTCAGGGTTGCTTGGGAGTCCTCCTGCTGGCATGACTCTCCCTGGGTCTAACCCACAGCACTGGCCAAGCCTGTGCCTCTTGACTTTCTCCCAGTGCCAGCAGGGAAGAGGGAAGCTCGTGAGTGTCCAGGACCTTAGGCTCCATTCTCTCTGAGCTCATCTTCCTGAGTGGGGGTGCCTGGCACCTGGAAGTCTCCCCCATATTCCTCACCCCCTTCCCTCCCTCTCACATGGTCCGGGGCTGGCAGGGTCTGAAGATGTTACCACGGAGGGACCACATCCTGCTGCACCCTCCCTCCAATGGGACCCACTCTCAAGTCTGAGAATCACGCCTTTCAGCTACTTTGTAGTCCACCGAGCAGGAAGGAGGGTTGGGGCATTCAGGCCTTCCCGCCACTCACCATGTCAGACACTTTGAGGCCCCCGAAAGAGAAGACGATGGCATTGGGCGGGGTGGCCACGGGCAGCATGAAGGCCAGGGAGGCAGACAGAGTGCAGGGGAGCATGACATAGAGAGGGTGGAGGCAGATGGCCTGAGCCTGGAGTGGGAGACAGAGGGGCAGAGGTGACCTTGGTTCCCATTCCAGGGCGGGGAGGCCTCAATTCCCCTCTCCCGGGGACATACCCTGCCCCCAACACACTCTCTGGTCATGAACCCACCACTTTTGCCGGAAGGCACTGGGTGACCTGGGAAGGGCCCCTTGACCTCTCTGGAGGGAATGAGTGTGCTGCCCTGCCTCGTGGGGTGTGGTGAGGGGAGGGGCCCATAAAACGGATCTCAAAGTGGCTCCGGGGGTGTCATCAAAGGCTGCAGGAACGCACCTGGGGAGGAAGGGGCTGGGGACGCTTGGGGGAGCAATTTTACCCCATCACCTCAGGAATGACCAGAATGGGGGCAGGGCTGGGGAGGTGGGTGAGGCCACCAGGGAGCCCCGTCACGATACTCAAGGAGTGATGTCACCAGGGATGGGGTGAGTCAGGGGCCAGGGTGCCTTGGAGCCCAAGGTGGCTCAAGAGCCTGGAAAAGGGTGGAAGCTCAGGGGTCCTCTCCAGGAAAGGAGGAGGTGCAAAGAGGCAGGAGGACTGCTCAGAGGAGGTGTTTCTGCAAGGCCAGCTCACCATGGAGGCCAGGATGGGCAGGAAGAGTGTGGTGGTGGCCACGTTGCTAGTGCACTCGGTGAAGGTGGCAACCAGGAGGCAGAGGATGAAGGCAATGGCAGGAGCTGGCACATGCTGCAGCGGGGTCAGCTTGTCCCCCAGCCACTCTGACAGGCCCGATTGCTGTGGGCAGAGGACAGCGGTGGATGAGAGGCGGGGTTTCCCGGGCTCCAGAGTCCCTGCATGAGGCTCGAGCAGGGTCCTGCTCCTGCCCACACCTCCTAGTCTTCAGAGCCAAAGATAGCTCTGAAGGGAAGCTAGAACCCAGCTAGGACAAGGGCAGTTCCTGTCCTCTTGAAGAACAGTTGCAGGTGGGGAGAGGGGCCAGATGAGAAATTAGAAGGAGGTCAAAGGGCCTTCTTGGGGAACCTGGGGCTTGGTGGGAGTAAAAACCTTTGACCTCATTATTCCTGCCTTCCTGACCTCTCTCAGGAGGTCCCTCGACCGCTTTAACCTTCTCCCTGCCCTCTTCAGTGCTGTGGCTTGTGGCACAGGCAACCTTGCTCCAGGCAGGGAGGGAGAGTAGGGTGAGAACCCTGATAGAGGCTGGAAGAGGCTGACAGGAGCAGTCCACAGGGTCAGAAGAGCTCTGAGGTCTTGCCCTGCCCACGTCTGTAATGCCAGTCTGTGAACCCAGGGAGCTGGGACTTTTATCTCATTCAGTGCTGCTGGTACCTGGCACAGTGCTTAGCATGGTCAATAAATGAACATACCACAGACCCAGGAGTCCCCGTAACCAATCCCTAACCTGGGCAGCTGCCTCCTGTCTGTGCAGTGAGTGAGCTCAGTCAGCACATGGGGGGCCAGGGGCACTGTGTCAGGCAGGGACTTCTCTCTTTTGGATGGAAGTTCTGGTCCCCAGAGCCTGGCTGGGTGTGATCCTGGTGCCCCCTAGTGGCTGTGGCTGGCAGACCGGGACAACCCAGCACCAACTATTTGGGCGCTCAAGCCATTGCATTCTAGCAGGGAGTGAGCACAGGCTGGGGTGGGATGGAATTCCTAGCTGAGAACAGGCCCTGCCCACCAGAGGAGACTGCCTCCCCTTTTTGGCTTTGAGAACCGAACTTGGCTGGGGTGGGGGGCTGTCCAGAGCTAGTGTCTTCCTCCTCCCTCAGAGGGCGCTCTAATGGAAGTCTTGCAGCTGCTGCAAGGGCTCTGCCCAGCAGGGGTCCCCTAAATGGGGATTGGATTCCCCTCTGTGGGATAGAAGCAGGGCCCCCTCTCTCCCTGCCACAGGGTCTCAAACAGGCTAGGGGTCTCTCACCTCACTGCCTTTGGCCAGGGCAGAGCCACCACCCAGCAGGAACACGATATTCCAGGGCATCTTCTGGTTCACTGTCTTCCAGCTGAGGAGGGCAGGAGGGGCCTTCAGCTTCCCTGGTTTTTCTGCTCCCAAGCAGAGAAGGACAGGTCACCAAGATCAAACAGGCTTTTCTTCCCTCTACTTGGGGGCTCCCTGTGTGCGTCCCTATCCGAGCTTAGTGTATGCAGGAGGGGACCCTCAGTTTTGCAACATCCCAACTTTGTCCCCGTGTAATTGGCAAGTTACACCAGCCTCTCTGGGCTTTGCCACTCCTGCCAAGTGTGATCAAAGGTGCATTACATGCCTGAAGACAAGATTTGCCCGGAGACCTTTCCCTGCCCCAGTCCAGGTGCTTACCTGGGTTCTGGGTCAGCCCTGGGATCTTGGAGGGCACGATGAACATAATTGTGCTGATGAAGATGGCCACTGTCCCATCAGACACCATGCTGTGGGTGGGGTGGGGAGGGCAGGCTTAGTGGCTCAGAGCTGCTTGGGGCTGCAGGTAGAGGGGTGGTAGAGAGGAGCCTCTCCCACAGAAATGCCTGGGGACTCCCCCATGTGTTACCTCCTGTTCTGCACTGGGAGCCCCTTCCCTCCTCCTGGAGCATATGAGTCCCAGGTGTGTCCTCCTCCTGTCCCCCGCAACTCTCACCTATTCCCACGAGCGTTGGCAAAAGCCAGGTTGCCCCAGCCAAGGAAAAAGCCTGGCTCCCGCGTGAACCAGAGCAGCACCAGGGTGACAAAGAGGAAAGTGACAGCCTTTTCTGCGAAGGTCATGGGGCCCAGCAGCTTGTGCTCTGTCTGGATGACTTGGAAGGCTGCCCGCTGTTGCCTCTTCGCCTGTTCTCCAAAGCCAAAGTTCTTCCGAATGCTGCAGGTAGAGGATCAGAGGCAGCTCATGAGGGACCAGTACCAGGCAGGGAGCCAGAGACTCTGAGAACCCATGATATGAAGACTGAGACCCACAGAGGGCATCTCAGGGTCATAACTCTAAGGCCCTCCATCCACCCCAGGTTCTGAAAGAGTAGAAGGCTCTGGGAGGTGGGAGGGATGGTGGCGCAGGCATAGTGGCTCACAACTGTAATCACAGTGCTTTGGGAGATCAAGACAGGAGGATCGTTTGAGGCCAGGGAAACATAGCAAGATCCCATCTCTACCAAATAAAAAGTAAAGAAATTAGCCGGGTGTGGTGGTGCATGCCTATAATCTCAGCTATTTGGGATGCTGAGGTGGGAGGATGGCTTGAGTTCAGGAATTTGAGGTTGCAGTGAGCTATGATCATACCACTGTGCCATAACCCCCAAGAGTCTTCTTTATTTTTTGTATTTTTAAAGACAGGGTCTCACTCTGTCGCCCAGGCTGGGATCTGCTGCATCTGCCCCATTAAATCCTCTTCCTCTTCTAGGGTGCTGAGCCCTACCTTGCCCAGGGTGGAGAGGACCTAGCGGCTTGGACCCCATGCCTCCTTCTAGCCCTGACTCACAGCTCGCCTCCAACAGCCTTTCAGCAGATCCTCCTGTTCCTCCTCTACCTGCTTCTGGGTATCCCTGCCAGCCTGAGTCCCACTTGCATTGTCCTCAGAGGCACAGGAGGCTGCAGCCCACTTCCTTGTGCTGTTTACTTAACTTATGTTGACATTTAACTTTCCACTTGGGTAAATCTCAACTTCCTCGCTGGACTGTGAGTTCCTTAAGGGTAAAGACCATGCTTCATACGTCTGTGACTCTGCCATGGTGCCTGGCACTGTGCTGATTTCTTTGACTTCCATCTTGTCTTATACCAGATCCCAATCTTAATCCAGCCTCCTTGCATTTGCCCAAGTGATTTTTCCAAAGTGCAGCGATAATGCTTAAAAACTTTCAATGGATCCTCTCTGTCTGGGCAGGGAGGGCAAATTACATCTCATACCACAGTAACACTCATACCACCACTTTTATCCTGTACTCATGGCAGATATTACTAGTCAATCACAGACTCAATTCCAACTGAGTTTTGGCAGAGTCTCCCATTATTGTCAACTCAGAGCTCCAAACGGTGACTACCAGTAACCCAGGGGTGGAAGTAGAAATGAAACCCATCTATTACTCTTGGCCTCAAGGACAAGGTCCAAACTCTTTTTGTGACACAGGAGAGCCTGTATAATCTTTCCCTGTCTACTTCTTTGGTTTCATGTCCTAATACTCCTTTTTGCTCTTTGTGTTTCAGTCCTACAGAACTAGAGATCCCCCCAAACACATGTCCTTTCTTGCCTCTGTGCTTTAGGCAAGCTGTTCCCGCTGCCTGGAATGCCTTTACCCCACTCTTTACCCAGCTGACTTCTAGTCAGCTCAGGCATTATCTTCTCCAGGGGTCTTCTGAAATCCCCATGAACCTGGGCTGAACTAGGTATTCCATCCTCTGTGCTCCCACAGCATTTGGGCTTCCCACTGTCAGGCCCCCACCATAATACCACTCATCAGCTGGGTTATAAGGTCAGGGACTATGCCTATTACCATCTAGTATTCTCAGTGCAGTGCCTAGCACAGGGCCAGGCAAACCATAGGAACACTATGAATGCTCCTGTTACTGACCATGCTCAATGGGCGCCTTAAGTACTTATCAAAGGACAGTGGAGTATCTTGGGAGGGGGCCTGACCTGAGCATCAGGAGACCTGGTTTTCAATCCCAGGACTGACAAATCTAGTTGTGTTCCATCCATGAGCCTCAGTTTGCTCATCTTCTGAATGGGGTCATACACTCTACCCAGTAATTCCCTCACATGGGAGTCCAAGTGCACAGAGGGGCCTTGGGAGGGAGAAGTCTTCTCATTGGGATGGTGATCATATCACTTTTCACATCTGGACCCAACTGGAAGCTCCCAGGGTTAAGGGCAGGGACCCGGGCTTCTCTCACCTTCTATGCCACTTACTTGAAGCCCAGGAAGAGGACCTGCAGCCATAGCCAGGCCAGCAGCAGCAAGATAACCATGGTGGGGAAGGCAAAGCTGAACCAGGAGGCAAAGTTCACCACGTTGGCATTTTGGGGGAAGAGCCTGAAAGGAGACATGGGCTGCTGTGTGATGCTGCCCCACCTCACCTGCCTCCCAGTGAGTGCAGACCCCCACCCTGCTCGCCCCACCCCTTGTCACTCACGAGTTGATCTGGCTTTGCAGCACCAGGTTGGGCGTGGTGCCAGTCAGCGTGGCGATGCCCCCGATGCTGGCTGAGTAGCACACACACAGGCTCATACCCTGGGTGAAGCGGAGTTGCTCCTGGTTCTGATGGTCCCTCCCGGGTGGGACAGGATGGGCCTGCCCATTATCTGTGTACAAGGGAAATCTCAGATGGGGGTGGGCGACACAGTGCCAGCTCTAAGGAACATGGCTTGGGCTCCAGGGCACCTTGTCTGGAAACCACCATGACCTAGGCTAGGAGGAGGGCAGAGGCTGCCTCCAGGTCTGAATGGGACCATCGTTCCCCAGAGTCTCAGGCTGGGAGTACCCTCAAACACCATCTGGTCCAACCTCTCTTGAGATAGAGAAGCTGAGACACAGAGAAGGGGAGAGGATTGTCCAAACCACACAGGAAGAATGGAGCCCAGAGTCCTGACTGCCCACCTAGACTCCAGCTATCTTCTTGCTGGGGTGACCAAGCATCTTGGTCTTCCCATGGGACTTCGCATTTGCAAACCAGGAAAGTCTCTGGCCAACTGGAACAAGTTGGTCACAATACTCTTGCCTCCTTTTCTCTCCCCAAAAGTTACAAGATGACTACGCCTCGAAACAAACTGCCTTCAAGGTCCTCCCCAAGAACCAGAGGGTCGGGGCAGGGCCTGGCCTCATCTTTCTCACCAAGCTTGGTCTCCTCCTTCTGGGGACTTGGTTCCTGGAGCTCAAAGGTGGGGTTGCTACTGCCTTCCTCGACATCCTTGCTGGCACGACTGCTGTGCAGTTGCTCCAGGACAGCGTGCGCGATGGGCACCATCATAGCCGTGGTGGCCGTGTTGCTGATCCACATGGACAGGAAAGCCGTGACCAGCATGAAGCCCAGGATCAGCCTAGGGATGGGCAGATGGACACACGGCTGTTCCAGCATCTCTTCGGGGACAGGACGCCCAGAGGGCCACCCTGTGCCAGGTTCTCCTGTCCTGGTGTGTAGGAACTTACAGGGCGGGCCGCACCCCGATGATGAGGAGCACACGGAGGGCAATGCGCTTGTGCAGGTTCCAGTGCTCCACTGCGATGGCCACCAGCAGCCCCCCGATGAACAGGATGTTGGTGTCCCTAAAGTACTCGATGCAGACCTGGCAGGAAGGGACACGCTGAGAGACAGGAGACCCAGGGGTCTCCCATGGTGCCCCTGGGTGGATGGGGAGCAGTCGTCATGGACATTCTCATGAACTGGCATCCCCCTGGGCTCTCGGAACCCATGGAAGTGATTTTTGGATTATCTGTCATTTGATTTTAACCAGGCTCCTCTCTTCTTGCCAAACTCACGTTTTGCCCCCTTGGGAATGATTGGGAGATAAGCTGCCCTGATGCTATCTATGTTTCAAGGCATCGATTGGGAGTTAGGCGACTTAGTGCTGCTTCTAGGAACTACAGCAGCAGTTCTCAAAGTGTGGCCCTGGGCCAGCATCATTACCATCACCTGGACCTGTTAGAAACGAAATGCTTTGGCCCCACCCAAGATCTACTGATTCAGAAATCTGAGGCAGGGCCCAGCCATTCCTGTTTTAACCAGCTCTCCAGGTGACTGATACTTGTTCAAGTTCAAGCGCCACTGAACGAGAAGTTTGTGAGCCCTTTAGCGAGCTTTCAGGGACCTTTTTTTCTGGGGTCACTAGGCCTTTCACCTCCCTGACCTAAGGCTGGCAAATCACTCCCACTGTGAATGAACTCTCAACACCGGCCACACCCTTGGTATTTCTAGAATGCCCTCCCCTTGTCTTCAACTGACTCCTCTGTGCTCTCTCAGGGCAGAGGAAGGAGCCCCTTTCCCGTGGCCTTGTCTGTGATGAGGCTTCTCGATCACAGGATCCTAGGAAAGACCCCCCCGTCCCATCCCTGGGAGTCCTTTCTCCTAGGATGGGGGCTCACCTCAGAGGCATCCATGATGCCCATCATGGGGAACAGGATGATGGGGAAGAGGGCGGTGACAGCCAGGGGCAGAGCCTCGGTGCACCAGAAGAGCGCCATGAGGATGATGGCAAAGGCGCAGTAGGCCTCCTGCAGGCGGGAGAAGAGTGGCACAACTGTCAGAAGGGCAGGTCTGTGTCCTCCAGTCATGCCACCTCCTGCACCCCAGGCAAACCAGACCATTTGGAACAGCCTGGGGAGAGCATTGACATCCACAGTCATAAATTCCCAAGCCCAAGGTCCCATTTCAAAATGGAAATGAAAAACAAAGGAAGGCACTTTCCACCTTGTCTTTGACCTTGGGCACCCTGGGCATTATAAACCAGCTACCCCCCAGGAGTCTGGAGTTGACAATCAGTCCCCATCCAGCCCTAGGGGGGTGAAGGAGGAGGGGGCCCAGGTGAGGATCCTGAGACGAGATAGGGGCTGCCAGAGAAAGGAGTGGCACCTGGGCAATGTGGCCCCCCTGCCTGGAGCCCTGGCTTGCTGTGGCTCTTATCACAGCCTGTAAGAATATGATTATTTGAGCCAGGTGCAGTGGCTCATGTCTGCAATCCCAGCTGCTCAGGAGGATTGCTTGAGTCCAGGAGTTCGAGGCTGCAGTGAGCTAGGATTGTGCCTTATTTGTATGATTATTTAGTGTTTGTTCCCTCTGTCAGAAGGTGAGCTCCACAAGGACAGAATCAGTTTTGTGGCATCTGGGTCCTTGGGGCTCAAGACCCAGCAGGCCTCAGAGCAAATCTTGTCTGAATGAATGAATCACTGGAAAGTTTGGGGGAATGGTAAAGGGTCTCCTTCCTAGCAATCCTGGCCTGGTCACTGCATTACACAACTCCAGAGTCTCCATTCACACCTATGAGTATAGACTATGAACGTGTTCCCATCCCCGTGTCGTGTGGGAAATCGGGGGCAATGCTGCATCATCGTCTCATGAGTCTTTGGGTACCAGAAGTCCTCTTTCTCTCATGAAGCCCCCAAGTCTAGAAAAGCCTGACCTCAGGCTTGGGAGGGGACCCAGGAAAGGAATGGGGGCCCACCCTTTTTGACAGAGCCTCTCCCAGGGCTGGGGAAATCATTAGCTAGGAGGCCTCCAGGGGAGAAGACACCTGCATCCAAGGCTCTCTGGGAGCCGGGCATCTGCCCACTCTGTTTGCCAAAGGAAGGGGCCCCATGCTGGGGTTAATTGGACAGTGGGACTGGGGCCCCCTTCTGCCTTACCTGTCCCAGTTGCCCTGCCCTGCGTGTCCTCTCCACCTGATATGGGCTGGGCTCACCCTTAGTACCTCACACCCTCAGTACCCTCAAGTTTAAGAGGGGTCTGCTGGGGTAGGAGTGGGGGGGTGGCCTAGGGAAAGAGGAAGCAGCTGCGTATTGAGCAATTCTTAGATGCTTAGTGCTGTCATTTTTGTGGTTAATTGAAAACATAATAGCCATTAAGTTGGGTGTGGTGGTCCCATGTTATAGTTGAGCTCAGAGGCTATGTGACTTGCTCAAGGTCACAGAACTAGGGAGTGGTAGCACCAGGATGGAACTTAGGTAAGGCATCTGGATTGAGTAACTCCATGCGCTACCTGAGAACATTCTCCTTGTAGTCTATGTAAATGGTGCCCCTGGAGTTTTGCAGTGCACAGCCTACACAGCTGTACACAGCCCTCCACCAAATCTGTCTTCAATCTTCCACTAAATCTTCACTTCTCCTCACCCTGGACATAAACTCATCAGCTCCAGGACTGGGTCCACCTTGATCCTTGGCCAGAGACCCACCCCGCTTTCTTCTCCCAGTAGGATTCTGCTGATGCTGGTGTTTCCTTACCTGTAAAGATTGAATGGCCAGTTACCCTACTATCGGCCTAAGGGCAGGTCAGCCCTCTGAACGCTGGTGCCCCCCACCCTGTCCAGCTAGAACTCCTTGGCCAGAAACAGAGAGGGGGGCTGGGGCAGATGACCACTCTGTTGATTCAAGAAGGAAGCTCAGCAGAAATATCCCGAGGACTGCTCTGTGCCAGGTATTGTATCCTACGTGCTTCAAATGCTTTTGAAAATTGCATTTAGTTGCTCTGTAGGGTAATGACTATTGTCTTCCTTTCACAGACGAAAAAGGAAAGGTGCAAATAAATTTCGTAAATGTCTCGAAGTCACACAAATAGTAAGCAGAGAAGTCAGGCCATCCGGTTCTTGGGCCCCAGCTCTCACCTACCACCCTGAGCTCAATCCTTTGCATTTGAGGGTGTACTCAGCCTCAGGTTCCTTGTGACCCTTGGGGGTAGGGGAAGAAATTCAGATCTATCCTCCCCAGGGCCTGTTGCTTCCTGTCACCTGACTCTGTCAAGTTGTTTCACTTTTGAGACTCCATTTCTACATCCCAAAGGGAGTTGTTAATAGTCAAACCTGCCTCTGTGGGCTCCAGTATGTTTAAGATATGCCTTCCTTCCCTTCACAATTATGCTGGGTCCCTCTCCAAGGATCAAAACCTGAAACCTGTCTCAAAGTTCCATCCAGAGGCCCTCTCTAACCTCAGGCTTTGGCCCTGTGTCCCCATCCCACCTCCGGGCAGCCTGTCAAGCTGTAGCATAACTTGCTGATTTGTTCTTCCTGGATCATGGGCTTCTTAACTGGGGCATGGAATTCCAAGGATCTATGAAGTTGGATGGGGCTGGGCACAGAGGCTTATGCCTGTAATCCTAGCACTTTGGGAGGCCAAGGAGGGAGGATCACTTGAACCCAGGAGTTCAAGACCAGCTTCGGCAACATAGTGAGATCTTACTTCTACCAAAAAAAAAAAAAAAAAATCAAAAAAATTAGGCATGATGGCATGTGTCTGCAGCCCCAGCTACTCGGGAGACTGAAGCAAAAGTTTCGCCTGAGCCAGGAGGTTGACACTGTGGTGAGCCATGATCGTGCCACTGTACTCCAGACTAAGCAACAGAGTGAGACCCCAACTCAAAAAAAAAAGTATATATAAAGTTGTGTGGGAAACTATTTCATCTATTCACTACATCTAATTAAGGTTATGAACAGAGGTAACATAGCACCTCAATACAGAGGCAATGGTATTATTGGTAACTTTGTGACAGAGTTGATTGTGGCTATCAGATAGTGGATATCTGCCCAGATCAGTTACTGCAGCTATCTCAGAATATATCTCAGCAGACTGTTTACAGCCATCATTATTTTGAAATTATGGTGGTTATTATAACACCACTAGATCTTACTTAATGCGCTGGTAAGGAAGCACATATATTTCTGAATTGTAATTTACTTTTTCATATTTTGATAACTGTATTTCAAAATAATTGGTTTCTTTTGTAATTCTGTGCATTTTATTGTATGTGTTTCAAAGCAATATTCTGAGAAGACCGGAACTGAGACTCAGGGAGGCCTAGCATTGCCTACTTGGCCTGGGTTTGAGGCTGGGGGCCTCTCGGTCCCCCTGGGCCAGCTGCCAGCCCCTTGGGCACTCCCCAAGGGTAAAGCACTGGGAATCTTTTCTCCTAGGGCACACAATACATCTGATTACAAGGTCAATATCCCCAGCTCTAGAAAGGGGGACTCGGGGACAGATCTACCCTTCCAGGTCACTCTAGTGGACCCATTCTCTGCCCCTAGTACCCACTCTCTGCCTTGCAGCCAGCTCTGTGGAACCTGGGCTGGCCAAGCTCAGCTGGCAGTCTATGGCATGGGACCCAACCGGTTTACACACTGGCCACTGGCAGCTCTCCAGGGCTGCTGTGCTGCCCAAGTCCAGGCACGCCATCCACACGTGGAATTGTGCAAGGTAGAGCCTATACCGCTGTCTGCGGGCCCCTTCCCAGAGCTCAGAATCCAGCAGGGGAGAGAGATCTCCTGGTGGCCAAGGCTCTTCTTCCTGCCTCTGTCATGACTCCTGCCTTCCCTAGGCCAGCAGGGTGGTTGCTCCCTAGCTCTGTTCTTTAACTGTAGCTCGTACTCCCCTCTCTGTGTTGGTGGATGCCAGGGCTGAGCCTCTTTCTCCTCTGTGTCTCAAGCCCGTCACTCTCTTTTCTTTTCTTTTTGAGTTGGAGTCTCACTCTGTTGCCCAGGTTGAAGTGTAGTGGCACGCTCACGGCCACTGCAGCCTCAACCTGCTGGGCTCAGGCGATCCTTCCACCTTAGCCTTCCAAGTAGCTGGAACTACAGGTGTAAGCCACCACATCTGGCTATTTTTAAAAAAAAATTATTGAAGAGACGAGGTCCTGCCATGTTGCCCAGGCTGGTCTCAAACCCCTGGACGCAGGCAATCCTCTTGACTCCGCCTCCCAAAGTGCTGGGATACAGGCCGTGGGTGCTGGCCTGGTCTGTAAATCCTCCTTTACTACCCCCCCGCCAAGGAAGACACCCTGTTCAGCTCTCCACTCTTCTCTACCCCCAGGCAGTCCCTGCCATTGGAAATCCATTGGGCCTTCTGCCTGTCCATCAGCCTCTTACTCCACAAAAACCTTCTCTGGACCAGGGTCCCAGTCCTGCTGGTTCTGCCCTTCAAGTGCTCCCATTTGCTTTTTTCTAACTCTGGGTCACTAACCTGGTCCATGCCCCAGCATCTGTCACCCGGACTCCCGCAAAAGCCTCCTTACATATCTCCCAGCTTCCTCGCTTGCCCCTGGAACCCCTTCTCCTTGCTGCAGCCAGTGTGATCTCAGGGCGCAAATCTGTGTAATTTGCACCTTCCAACACACACGGCAGCTCAGATCCCTTCAGTGGCTTCCTACTGCTTTCTGGAACCTAGATTCAGGTCTGGCCTGTGCCTTACATCTTAACCGTCCTTCTTGCTCTCTCTGTTTCAGCCACATCGCCTGCTTCAGCTTTCTCAAATACTCCACCCTTCTTCTGGCCACAGGGCCTTTGCACATAATTTCCTTTCTCTGGACCTCTCTTCTCTCCCTTCTTTGCCTCGTTGATGCCTACTCACTCTTGAGATCTCAACTCAAATTTTCCTTTTTCAGGGAAGCCTCCCTGGCTTCCAGGCTGGGGCACAGTCCTCACAGTTCACACTCTAAGCCCCTGTACCTCTTCTGCAGCACACTCATCACAGTCTGTTTAATTAAACATTTCTTTCTTTCTTTTTTTTTTTTGAATTGGAGTCTCACTCTGTCGCCCAGACTGGAGTGCAGTGGCACGCTCCCGACCACCACAGCCACTGCAGCCTCGACCTGCTGTGCTCCGGCGATCCTTCCACCTCAGCCTTCCAAGTAGCCGGAATTACAGGTGGTGCTACCACGCCCAGCTAGTTTTTGATTTATTGTAGAGACAAGGTCTCGCCAACTTGCCCAGGTGGGTCTCGAACCCGTGGGCTCAGGCATTCCACTCACCTCGGCCTCCCAAAGTGCTGGGATTACAGGCTGAACCACTGAGCCCAGCCAACATTTCTTTATAAACTACATTATGAGTGGCAATCTTTGTTGTCATACTGTACTCTTCAGGAAGCAAGGTTCCAGTCTGTTTCTGCATCTATACAACACAGCTGACACTCGGAATGAATGAGTGAATGAACATAGGCCCTACAGATACAGATCTGAGTCAGGCCCTGCTATGACCCTCAGGGAGTCTGAGATAAACCTTCAGAAAGACTTCTAAACCCTAAGGCTGGCAACTTGTTTCTTGTGTGGTGGGAAAACACACATTCAGGAATCAGAAAACCTGAGTGCTGAGGCCTGGCTTTATTGCTATCTGTCCTTAGGCAAGTTACTTGACCTCTCTCAGCTTTTTGGGTAAGAAACATTAAGCATTTCCAACTGTACACACATTTATCTCTTTTCTGCACATTTATCTCTTCCATCTCCTAATAGGAATAAGGGAAACTCCCACCTAGCTGGGTTGCTGTAAGGTTGAAGAGGGTTAACACACGTGACAGTTTGAAAGCTTTGTACCTGTGAGCAGATGGCAGGGCTGGTGCTGGGAAGGAAATGTGCACTCGGGCTGCTGGGGAACCAGGATGGATACGTGGAAAGGAAGGTACCAGGGAGTGCAGGCAGACTCTGGACCCTGGGTGTGTGGCAGGCATGGGACACTCAGGCATTATGACCTCTGCCCTTTAGTAGCACAGCACTACCTGTGACTTCTGGGCAGCAGCAAATGTGCCCATAGTCTCAGAGGTGTCACAGCTTATTCCTCCTGGTAATTGATGGTTAACCCAAGGGTGGGGATGTGCCCGCACACAGCAGGCCACTCCCACTGCTCCTATGCCCCTGGCAAGTGGGCATGCTGATGGTAGGGAGAACCCTGGGGCCTCAGGAACAAGGTGAGGCAGTCGGTGGCAGCCTGCCAAGCAACACTGTAAAGGAGAGCAGGAGAAGGGAGCACAGAGAAGGGGCCCCTTTCCTGAGCCTCCTTCGGTCTTGGCTGTGGAAAGCTTCCAGACAGTGGACACTGAGTGGGTATTGAGAGACGAGTAGGAGTTTGGCACAGACTGAGGCATGAAAGATCAAGATGCATTCTTGGAGGGGTATACACTGAGGGAGAGCCTTGTCTGTCTTGAGAGGAATCTAGGACTTTGTCTAGAAGCCAGGAGTGAAAGGAGAAGGCCCTTGAGAAGTTTTAAGCAGAGAGTAGCATGGTCAGGTTGGTGTTTTAATAAAAGTTTACACTATTTTCCTATGAGATTAAAAAAAATGTGTGCGCAAGTATTTGTATGTACTTGGGGAAGCTTCTTTCTTCCTTGTTTTTGAGTAGGATCTTACTCTACCGCCCAGGCTGGAGTACAGTGGCACACTCAAGGTCAATGCAGTCTCGACCTGCTGGGCTCAGGCGATCCTTCCACCTCAGTCTTCCAAGAAACTGGAATTACAGGCACATGCCACCACACCTAGCTAATTTTATGATTTATTGTAGAGATGAGGTCTTGCCAAGTTGCCCAGGCTGGTCTCAAACCCCTGAGCTCAGGCAATCCTCTTGCCGCTGCCTCCTAAAGTGCTAGGATTACAGGTGTGAGCCACCACATCCAGCGGGAAATTTCTGATTTACGAGTTCTTACACATTTTTTTAGTACCAGGAATCCCTTGGCAGCTTGATTAAATCTTCCAACATCTTAGGATGTTTTTAAGTGCACTAAATAAAATAAATATGACTGAAAAGGAAACCACTGTTACTGAAATACAGTTATTAAAATATGCAAAAGTGCCAGGTGTGATGATGTGTGCCTGTAGTGCCAGCTACTCGGGAGACTGAGGCAGGAGGATCACTTGAGCCCAGGAGTTCGAGGCCAACCTGGGCAACATAGCAAGACCCTCTCTCAAAACAAAAACAACAATATGACAAATTGCTGAGGAGTGGGGCAAAATCCTTTCCAAGAATAACAGGTAGATGCAAAATGCCTAATATCCTTGGGGATTGAATATGTAAAGGGGACAATGGCCAGTTCATGTATCAAAATATATCTGCAACCAGCTTGGAGGCCAAACCACAACCTCTATAACAGTAGGCCTTAAGCGGATTTGCTCAATGTCTGCCAACTCCCTAATTTTTGGCCCCCACTCTTTTTTTTTTTTTGAGTTGGAGTCTCACTCTGTCGCCCAGACTGGAGTGCAGTGGCCGC
>NW_007253187.1:465613-466974 GCF_000164805.1 Carlito syrichta
GAGATGAGGTCTTGCTGCCCAGGCGGGTCTCGAACCCGCGGGCTTAGGCAATCCACTCACTTCAGCCTCCCAAAGGCGCGGGATGACAGGCTGAGCCACCAAGCTCGGCTTGGCCCTCATTCTTTACTCCCACTTCCAACTCAGAACCAACCCAAAAAAGCCAACTATGCTCCCCTAGCCAGTCCCATAGAACTCCCTGCTTCTACATAGCCCGCCCACAAGCAGGACACATCAGCAGCCTCCCTCTTTGTCCATTCTTAAGATTTCCCAGCCCCTGCCTGCCTCTGAGGCTCTGGTGAACACAGGTGATGGTGGCTAACGCTCTTGCTTCCTTTGCTGGTTCTCATTTGGGCGATCTTCATTCATGCGCGCACCTTACTGTGAATGACGGTTGCATCATCTTCTGTTCTAATAGACCAAATGGAGACAATAGATTTCTGAGTGGTGGAGAAAATAAAAGTGGGAGAAGAGTCCTGACATCACATTTTGGCCCAGGGCCAAAACACAAGCTGGAGCGACAGGAACAAAGCATTCCCACACTCCTCCGCGAATTTGTTCCTCACAGCAGCCTGGGCCTCCTTGCTGGATTGCATCCAGGAAACCTGACTGTAGAAAAATCTACCTTGCTTTCTCCTTCCTGGCCTTCACCTAGGAGGTACCGATAAGCAGGGGCATGATTTAGGGGCAAAGTCCAAGTTGGAGACGCTACCCCAAAGATTCCCCCGGCCTTCAAGGCTGGTTCCTTCTTCTAATTCTACTTCCAGTAATCCCAGAGGCTAGAAGACCTATCGTCACACAGTCACAGGAGTTGCTCATGACTATCCTGGGGGACACAGCTCACTGCACTGGTGGGTGACCAGATGCCTTCCTGTTTTGTGGGTGGGAACTGAGGCACAATAGCCAATACATGTTAGGCATAGAGAGCTAATTTTCTTGTAGGCAGGTTTTAGAAAGTGTCCAGACATCCTGTCGACAGGCCAAAGGCCCTGTGGGCTGGAATGTGAATTCAATGTGGACCTCCAGTCCACCCCGCCCCCTCAGTTCACCAAAGAAGAGCTCCATGGGTCTGGGAATCAAAAAGTCATAGAGATGATAACAAGACCACCTTATAGCTCATGAACTTGTGAACTGAAAAGTCTGGCAAGTCTCCCTGGAAAAGACTACCCCTCCACCCATCAGAGGCAGAGAGATGGGAGCAGATACCCCTGCCTACTCATTAACATATTAATCACTAAATGGGTATATCATACATTTTGTAGAAAGCCAAAAGTGTTGTTTCCTCTTGCCCATGCCAGCACTGGCATGTCCCTGTATCTTTCCCTACTTCTTCCTCTAAGAGATCTTTTTTTTTTTTTTTTTTT
>NW_007253187.1:466994-471140 GCF_000164805.1 Carlito syrichta
AAGTAGCCAGAATTACAGGCATGCGCTAACCACGCCTGGCTGATTTTTTGATTTATTGTAGAGATGAGGTCTCGCTGCCCAGGCGGGTCTCGAACCTGCGGGCTCAGGCAATCCACTACTCACCTCAGTCTCCCAAAGGTGCGGGATTACAGGCTGAGCCACCGAGCCTGGCTGAGAACTTTTTTATTTTATTTTTATTTTTTAGTTGGCTCATGGCTACCGCAGCCTCAACCTACTGGGCTCAGGTGATCCTTTTGCTTCAGCCTTCCAAGTAGCTGAAACTACAGGCATGCGCTACCATGCCTGGCTAATTTTTTGATTTATTATAGAGATGAGGTCTCACCAAGTTGCCTAGGCTGGTCTTGAACCCGCAGGCTCAGGCAATCCTCTCAGCTCGGCCTCCCAAAGTGCTGGGATTATAGGCATGAGCCACCGTGCCCAGTCAGAAACCTTGTTTTAAAATTTTGCTGGCCACTCTAAAATTCATTTTAGGGTTGAGTCTAAGAATCCACAAGTTTTACACCGCACCCAACCCTGCATCAAGAACATCTGAGGCCCTCATGAGGACAAGAACGCCTTTTGATAGAGCTATGGAGAGGAAGTGAGGCATCTACACCATGCTTAAGACCAATCTGTGTTTTCCAAGGGTCCAGGAATTCAGGCAAGAAATAGAGGGTGAAGGGAGAATACGTGTACTGAGCCCTGGGTGCCAGCACTCTCCAAATGTGGGTTATCTCATCTCATCTTCTCAGCAGTCCCTCAGAAGTGAGTGGGCTTGGAAAGTCTTGGGAGGGTCACATGGCCATACATGCTGCAGAATGGATTTGAACCCGTATCTGTCTGGCTCCAAAATCCACATTTTGTTCGTTGGACCCTGCTATCTCAACCGAGAGCCAAGAAGTCTCAAAAGATAGAGGCGGGTCCCCGTACAGAGGTCCAAATTCCTTGTACAGTCTTTATGCCCACAGTGAATCATCTGAGTCCTCCTCTGCCTTTGAGGTTAAGGAACAGCTTGCATTAAGGGTATTTTAATTACACAGATTTGAAAGTATACACACACATGATGTTCTTGTGTTCTAGGCCTGCAGATGATTCAGATCAAGAAATTCTGCCTTCTGTTTTTACTATGAATACAATATTGATTTCAGCTGAACTCTGTCCTGACCAACATCGAGTCACTGGGAGACTGTTTCTACAGACAGTCCCTTTGGGTCCCAGCAGTCATTTGCATTTTTCACTCTAACTTACTAACCGCTTGACCCCTGAGCCAATTATTTCTTCCTCAGTGCCCACAGCATAAAATCCCCATTCCTCCTCCCGGCCTTGCAGAGCTGACATTGGCTGACCTCAACCCTCATCTCTGCACTTGATTTAAGCCATCTTGTCCTCACTTGGACCCCTGAAGCTGCACTGGCCTCGTTCATCCCTTCGCCTTGCCAAGCTCACCCCTATCCCCGGGCCTTTGCACTTGCTTGGTGTTCTGCCTAGACAGCTCTTTACCCAGAGCTGTGCGTGATTGACTCTCATTTGCCATTATCGTCCTAGGGTAAATAACACCTCTTCAGGAGGCCTTCCCTGACCACAAGCAGCCCCTCCTTAAGCCATTGGCACAACCTGCTGTATTGTCTTCATGTCATGCACAGTAACCGCTTTTTATGTCTCCCCACTCTACCCATCCCCTCTCCCCAACACACCTAACCAGCGCCCGTCACAGTGCGCATTCTGCGATCACTAGTAAGTGAATGAATGGATGAACGAATGGACAGATGAAAGGTTTCTGGCACACTGACGGTGCTTTTTCTTTTTCTTTTTTGAGTTGGAGTCTCATACTTTGTCATCCAGACTGGAGTGCAGTGGCACGCTCATGGCCACCGCAGACTTGACCCGCTCTGCTCAGGTGATCCTTCTGCCTCAGCCTTCCAAGCAGCTGGAAGGAACTACAGATGCACGCCACGATGCCCGCCAGGTTAGTTTTTGTGATTTATAGAGACGAGGTCTTACCAAGTTGTCCAGACTGGTCTCGAACCCCCGGACTCAGGCAATTCTCTCACTTCAGCCTCCCAAAGTGATGGGATTACGGGCTGAGCCACTGCACCCAGCCTGACAGTGCTTTTTCAAATGTCTGCAGGGTTGGGAGATCAGTGAGACCTCAGGCCCTACTGTCTACCATTCATTGGGCCCACCAGAGTGACTAGTATTTCAAGGGTTCTGTCGCCATCTCTTCGACATACCTTCTGCTATTTCCAGCCCCTTCACCTATTCTGCGGGTGCCTCTGACTCTTGAAATCTCACCAGCCTTAAAGGCCCAACTCAAATGCCACCTGCTTCGGATTCTCCCTTGACTCATTTGGAAGAATTTGCTCTTTCTTGAGCTCTGCAGCCTTCTGGCTGTTACCTCTCCGTGGCATAAACACCTGTCTCCTCCTCTAGACTGGAAGTAACTCGAAGACAGAACAACTGCATTCCTTTTCAGGAACTCCTGACACAGAGCCAGAGCTAACAGACATCCTGGGCTGAAGGCTGGATGGATATGAGAGGAGATTGCCTGAGAGGTGGGTCACAATGGGGGCACCACCTGCCTCCCCAGGTAGTGGGGAGAGCCCCCAAGACCAGGTTCCAATCCAAACTTTTCTCTAGCTGGGGCTTTAAGCATATTATTTCCTCACTCTGGGCCTTAGTTTACATGTCTGTAAAATGGAGATAGCGGCAAATAATCTCACAATAACACGTAGGCTTGCAAGAAATCAGTGAGCTAATGCTTTGAAGAACTTGACACAATACCTAACACATAAAATTTGCTCAATAAATGCCAATATTATTATCATGGACCCAGGTCTGAGCCTAGGCTAGGGTTACCCCTTTCCCTCTTGGGGAGCAGGTCCATGGAACAAAGCTTGGGAATTCATTACAGAGAGCAGAGATTCAACAGGAATGCAGGACGGAGTCCTCTTGGCCCACATTCCTTCCTTCCTTTCATTCAACAAGTATTTTTTGAGCATCTATTCTGTGCCAGGCTCAGGAGATTCTGTATGGAATAAGACAAAGTCCCTGCTCTCAGAGAGCCTACATTCTAGTGTAGGAGGTCAGAGAAGAGGTAGAAAGTAAGCAGATATATAATTTCAGATAGTGAATGCCCTATAAATAAAATAACAGGGCTATGTCACAAAGAGCTATGGTTGGTCAGGGCAAACTTTTCTTGGAATTCAGGCAGAAACCTCAGGAATAAGAAGGCGGTATCTGGGAGAACAATCCAGGCAGGAGATGAACAAGTTGAGAAGCAGAAAAAAGCAGATGAGGGTGGAGAAGAGTGACTGAGAGGTGGGGCACAGGAGATGGAGTCTGAGAGATCCAGGCCAGAGCCTTGGAGACTTGGAGCTGCTCTAAGAAGTTTGGATTTTATTCTAAGTTTGACAGGAAGCTGGGGTAGGGTTTTAAGCAGGGTGGTGACACGATATGTTTTGAAAAGATCATGGTGGCTGTTGAATGAAGAAGGGTCTGAGGAGGGGAGGACAGGTGGGAAGTGACAAGGGGGAGATAGTGGAGGGGTGCGGTGGGACTCCATTCAGAGTATTTGGGGGACAGTGGGTGAAGAGGACCTGCTGGTGCAAGTGGAGAGGAATCGAGAACGACTCAGAGTTTTTGGCTAGCACACCGTGGTAGATGATTGTGAGACAAATGTCCAGACGCACCACTTTTTTTCTCCCTATATTCTGCTTCCTTCTGCACCTCCTTCAGGGAGCAGTCTCTAGCCAAGGCTTATTTCTGCAGGATATGCACATATTTCCTAGTAAGTCATGGAATTCAGGTGACCCCTCAAGGGATACAAGTAGCCAAGCAACCTAAAGATAATGTGGTAGCACTCTTAATCAATGTGATAATAAACACTGTATTGGAATTTGAGTAATTAGCTTGCTTGATTATAAAACTGGCACTGGTTCCTTACCGTCTATCTGCCATTGGTGCCCTCTCGTAAATAATAAACCAATGTCTCTTCCTGCTGGACCTCCAGGTGACTTCTCTGAAATAGGTAAACATTATGTGCAGGCCCTCTCAGATTTGGGGCTACCGCATTACAATAGTTGAAGCATTTCTCTTTTTTTTGAGTTGGAGTCTCACTCTGTCACCCAGACTGGAGTGCGGTGGCAT
>NW_007253187.1:471160-471777 GCF_000164805.1 Carlito syrichta
ATCCTTACATCTTCGCAAGTGGCCACACACACACTCACAGACTCTCCCAGGTGCAACCATAGGTTGCACACTCTGTAATCACAAAATCACCCATGCACACTCACACACACTCAAACACTGGGGCTCATACATCCTCAGGCCCACACTCATACTCAAACACACACAGAGACGCACAGACACACATTCACTTTTTTTTTGAGTTGGAGTCTCACTCTGTCACCCAGACTGGAGTGCGGTGGCATGCTCACGGCCACTGACTGCAGCCTTGACCTGGGGGTCTCAGGCGATCCTTCCGCCTCAGCCTTCTGAGTAGCTGGAACTACTGGCACACGCCACCATGCCCATGATTTATTGTAGAGATGAGGTCTCGCCATATTGCCCAGGTTGGTCTCGAACCCATGGACTCAGGCAATCCTCTCTCCTCGGCCTCCCAAAGTACTGGGATTATAGGCGTGAGCCACTGTGCCTGGCTGAAGCATTTCTTTTTTTTTTTTTTTTTTTTGAGTTGGAGTCTCACTCTGTCGCCCAGACTGGAGTGCAGTGGCCGCTCCCGGCCACCACAGCCTCGACCTGCTGGGCTCCGGCGATCCTTCCCCCTCAGCCTTCCGAGTAGCCGG
>NW_007253187.1:471975-473955 GCF_000164805.1 Carlito syrichta
TGAGCCTGCAGGTTCGAGACCCGCCTGGGCAAATTGGCGAGACCTCATCTCTACAATAAACAAAAAATCAGCCGGGCGTTGGTAGCGCGCGCCTGTAGTTCCAGCTACTTGGAAGGCTGAGGCGGAAGGATCGCCGGAGCCCAGCAGGTCGAGGCTGTGGTGACCCAGAGCGGCCACTGCACTCCAGTCTGGGCGGCAGAGTGAGACTCTGACTCAAAAAATAAATAAATAAATAAAAGTAAAAGTAAAGCCTGCGGCAGATAAGGTGTAGGGGTAGGAGGGACCCTGGAAAACCTCAGCCTTTGGAGTCAGATGGAGGAGGAGCCTGAGAGTCAACAAAGTAGGGAGGAAAACCAGAAGGTGTCACCAAAACCAAGAGAAGACAGCATGGCGAGAAGGGGGTGACGAGCTGTGACGAATGCTGCTGAGGGGCTGAGGAAGGTGAGAATGGACTGGGGGTTTGGTCACACAGAAGTTGATGGGGATCTGTTGACAGGAACCCGAATCTTGGAGGTGGGAGATGTCTAAGAAAGAAAGTGTACTTGTAGTGTGGACAATGTCCTGAGGCTTTTGTTGAGAGAGAGAAAAGAGAAAGAAGGCACCATCTGGAGGAAAGGTGGAATTGAAGGAGGGTTCTTGCATGTTGGCTTAAGATGAGCAGTGTTGTAGCATGTCTCTATGCTGATGGGTGAGATGGGGCAGAGAGGGAAAATCTGTCATTCCGGCGGGAGAGAGAACAATTGCAGAAGCAAAGTCCTTGAGAGGGGCTGGCCTCTTGTAGACAGGACCAGAGTCAGGATTAGGGAGGCAGCATGGCCAGCTATGGTGGAGGGAAGGAAGACAGGAGCCCCTAAGAGCACACTCTCACCGAGAGGCATGGCTTCTAGCACTGACTCAGGATTTCCTGTGTGGCCTCAGCATGTTACTGAATTTTTCTGGTCTGTGTTTCCCAAGGGAGGGAGAGGGGGTGGAAATGGAAAAAAAATCACAATCCTTGTCTGGCTTCCCTCCCGGGGGTTAGCACAGTTGCCTCAGCCTATCTGAAAATCCACCTGATGGGTCCCCAGCACAAAGATGCCACTGACTTTGGCCTGAGATAAATATCATCTCAAAGGTCAGCCGGGACTTGACACCAAATGTCAGGGACCCAGGGGCTATGCCACTACTATCCCAGTCCCCTACCCTTTTGGGATACCATGAACAAAACAGCCTGTCTCCATTTCCCTGTCTGTGACAAAAGGAAGAAGATGACTCAGTAAGTGGCTTTGAGGGTGTGGGGTGGGGACAGGCCCACGATTCTGTCTCAGTCTTCAGGGAGCAGCAGAGAGGAAAGAAGACGGCACAGGTTTTGGAGCCAGACCACATTCTCAGTTCTGCCACTTTCTGGCCATGTGATTTGCCAGAGGCAGATTTACCCTGAAGCTTGAACTTCAAAGTCTTCCTCCTGGACCCTTCCCAAAGCCCCAAGCAAATTTTAGACTCACAGTTTTGCGTTATTTTTCTTACAAAAATGTGTCATATCCAAGCTCCAAGAAGGCAGGATCTGCCCCGGAACTTTGAGCAGATGACTTAACCTCACTTTCCCCATCTGTAAAATGGGACAGTCAGACCTTCCTCTTCAGATGGGGGAAAGGGTTAGTAGGTGCATGGTGCAGGGCAAGGGGGGCGGGGGAGGGGGCTCACATTAATGAGAAATGAAGTTATGACTTCTGCTGGGAGCCAGGGAGGAAGAAGTGACACCTGGCTCTGCCCAACTCCCCCTCTAGACAGGGCACAGTTTCTGTGCTGACCATGGTCAGGGATCCCCTCTTCTAATTCCCACTTTCTTCTTCAGCAGACTTAGCCCTTGAAGTCACAGGTGAGCTCCCTCTCCTTCTGTTTACACTCTTTTTTTTTTTGAGTTGGAGTCTCACTCTGTCGCCCAGACTGGAGCGCAGTGGCCTCTCCCGGCCACCGCAGCCTCGACCTGCTGGGCTCCGG
>NW_007253187.1:474616-479361 GCF_000164805.1 Carlito syrichta
GGGCGACAGAGTGAGACTCCAACTCAAAAAAAAAAAAAAAGACACAGACTGCCTGGAGCCAGCTTTTTCTTACTCTCCTTCATCCCACTCCAAACCTTGCCACAGCTCTCCTGGCCCTCCATCTGTCCACTCCTGTATCTCCCTTATTGAACTGGCTTCCTGTTTCTCAAGGCAGGAGACTTCAAATGCACTCAAGCAATTGGCACTGGCCTCTGATTACTGGGTGCCAAGCAGAAGCCCCCTTGGACTTTTTAACCCTCAACCTTCAGGAGGACCACGAGGTGATCACCTCACTTCCAGGACAGAGGGGATAAGGAAGTTATGCTGGGTCCTGAGGATGCCAACCTTGGCCCAGAAAGCCCCTTCCCTGCCCCCTGGATATTTATGCCTAGAATGCCAAATTCTTACCTTATAAGGGACGAGGATGGGCAGAGGCAGCAGGAAAATGGGCAGGAAGAACACAATCAGGTAGAATCGATAGGCCCACAGGCCCTGCCAACAGGTGGCCATGGTGTGGACCAGCTGGGGCTACCAGAGCCACCACCTCCAGGAGCCGGAGAACAGAAGGTTCGTAGACACAGCCCAGCCAGCAGGTGGCCTGGGGCAGGCTTATATAAAGCCAGTTGAGCATTAACCATTGACCTCCTCTGGCAATCGGAGTGTTTTTGGAGTGAGAATAAGGAGGAGTAAAGATCAGAAAGGGAGGAGGAGAGGGAGGGGGGAAAGATCAAAGAATAAAAGCTTCAGGTTCCTTCAAGAAGTGAAGTCCTGTGTTAACTCCTTCTGTTCTTGGAGGCTGCTGAGGGCAGTGTGTGAGGAGCTGGAGAAGGAAGGGCAGACACTTGGAGAGACCACGGTTCACAGCTGAGCACTTTATACTGTACCCTGGGTGGGGTGGCCCCACCCTGCCCACAGAGCTGCCTTGCCCTCTAGGAGTTTCCAGTTTAAGATTCACAGCAAGTCCTTCTACTCCTTCCAGGTATCAAGGAAACTGTCAAAGTCACTGGTCCTGACAGTCTTACTCACTGTATGACACTGATCTACTAACTTAACCTCTCAGAATAGCCACTTCCTCATTCTGCAGCAATACTTTCCTATTGTGGGTACACATTAGACAACTTATGCTTGTTGAGTGTTGATGTGTGTGTGGTAGGTGGACAACAAAAGCTTGTTTCTTTCAGGTTCCTCTTGACCCTCTTCACCTCCCCTTTTGCCATTGAAGACCAACAAAGATTGCCTATGTTGGAAACACACCTGATCTCCCCCCTTTTTTTGAGTTAGAATCTCATTTTATTATCCAGGCTGGAGGGCAGTGACACAATCAGGGCGAACCACAGCTTCAACCTCCTGGGTTCGGGTGATCCTCCCATATCAGCTTCCCAAGGCACTGGAATTATAGGCATGCATCACTATACACAGCTAATTTTTTTTGTAGAGACAAGGTCTTGCCATGTTGCCTAGGCTGGTCTCGAACTCTTGACCTCAATCAATCCTCCTACCTCGGCTTCCCAAAGTGCTGGGATTACAGGTGTGAGCCACTGCGTCTGGCTGATCCCTCTCCATTTATCTGTCCCTCCATTCATTCATTCATTCTTCCATCCATACACCAAACAAGTATTTGGTATCAGTGATATATTCAGCCCTGTGCATAGTGCTGAGGATACAGAGATTAAAATGGTGCTTCTGATGGTCAAAGTTAACATTTGTTTTGCACTTGGTACAAGCTGGTCAATGTACTATTTTGTTGACTCTGTATGGTGCAAGGTGGTCAGGGTACTATTTCACTGACAGTATGATTACACCATGGATGTGGTGGGTCTTTTTTTTTTTTTTTTTTTTTGAGTTGGAGTCTCACTTTGTCTCCCAGACTGGAGTGAAGTGGCATGCTCATAACCACCGCAGCTTTGACCTGCTGGACTCAGGCAAAGAGGCTTTGACCTTCCGCCTCAGCCTTCCAAGTAGCTGGAACTACAGGCGTGTGCCACCATGCCTGGCTAATTTTTTGATTTATTATAGAGATGAGGTCTCACCATGTTGCCCAGACTGATCTCAAACCCTGAGCTCAGGCAATCTTTGTGCCTCCACCTACCAAAGTACTGGGATTACAGGCGTGAGCCACTGTGCTGGCTGGATTTAGTGTTATTATTCCATTTTACAGATGGGGAAAATGAAATCCAAGGACACACAGCCAGCCAGAATTCGAACACACTTTGCTAGTGTCCCGAGGAAGGTCCCAACCAGTGCAGGAGCTCTGAGTGAAAGGAGAGCACCAGGGGCACCAGGCAAGAACTCTGGATGAGATGGCTTCCGAGCTTTGGCCATGAGGTGACGGTGCAAGGAGCACAAGCAGAGGAAACAGTGAACTGAGACCTGGACAGTGGCATGTATGTATGTGTGTGTGATGGAAGGGACAGGGTACAGTTTGGAAGAAACTCAGGTCATCTCTCTGGCTAGTGCCTCTGCCTCTTGGTACCTTCCCCCTTCACCGTGCACAGTAGGAGCTCAATCTGTATTTCTGGTGATTATCAGAGTGTAATGATCTGCGTGTGCCAAGTTAGGAAGGCGGGGCCTCAGGGAGAATGCTTCAGCTGATGAACACAGTCTGAACACAGATGTAAAAGCATGGCGAGATTTAGAGAAGAGAAGGTTCAGCCGGGCTCGGTGGCTCAGCCTGTAATCCCGCGCTTTGGGAGGCTGAGGTGAGTGGATTGCCTGAGCCCGTGGGTTCGAGACTCGCCTGGGCAATTTGGCGAGACCTTATCTCTACAATAAATAAAAAAAACTAGCCGGGCATGGTAGCGCATGCCTGTAGTTCCAGCTACTTGGAAGACTGAGGTGGAAGGATCGCCGGAGCCCAGCAGGTCAAGGTTGCGGTGGCTGGGAATGGCCACTGCACTCCAGTCCAGGCGACAGAGTGAGACTCCAACTCAAAAAAAAAAAAAAAAGAGAAGAGAAGGTTCTGTGTGGTCGGAATGTGGGCTCGTGGGGGGCAGGACTGAGAGTTGATCACCACATTTCCAGGGTATACAGTAGCACGGTCTGGGCTGTTATGCCACCGAGACACTCCTGGAGCCAGTGGGACCTGTATGAAAGAGACCTCCCAGTGCCTCCTGCAAGGTCATCATAGAGCTGTGGATGGACCCAAGTTGTGGGTTCCTGGGCCAAGCTGGGCAGGGTAGGAAGCTACAGGAACACAGGCAGACCGGCCACCCCCAACCTCCCTTCAGGCACGGCTCTGTCACTCCCCCACAGCCTACCTGCCACCTGCTCAGGGCAAGGTGAGCAAGAGCCAGGGAGCACAGGATAAACAAAAGGTTTCAGACACTCAGGACAATACCTTGATTCTGTCTCACCTTGGAGGAAGCCTCCCATAGCCCGAGGCTCTGGAGGAGCCAAGAGAAACCAGGCTGGGCCTTACCCTCAGGACAACATTCACTATTTGTAAAATCTGCATCCCGGTTTACCTAACTCTCCACACCAACCTTGTGATGTAGGCCCAGGGTGGTGAAATTACTTGTCCAGGGTCACACAGCTTGTGAGTAACTGAGAGATAACCCAGATTCATTTCCAAGAAGCCCACGCCCTTGGCTGAGTCCTTCATGCTCTGGGGTTCCTTTGATGAAGCTGGGACAAAACTCAGTGTTTCCAGATGAGATGGCTACAGAATAGTAGTTTTTATTTATTATTTTTAGAGACAGGATCTCGCTATGTTGCCCAGGCTGGTCCTGAACTCCTGGGCTCAAGCAATCCTGCTGCCTAGGTTTCCAAAAGTGTTGGGATTACAGGCGTGAGCCACCACACCTGGCCTAGATGGCCACTATTTTACTGAGACCCCCTCGCTTTCACCTACAGTCCTCTTTTAAGTCATAGGGTTTGGGGACCTTTGCCGATTCTCTTCTGAGGGCCAATGTTGGGGGCTATCGCCTCATCAGCTGCCAGGCTCCATCAGTGATTAATTTATTTCAAAGTCAGCATCCCAAGGCCAGTGGAACACTTCCAGCTGTCGCACTCATTACAAGAACCTCCCCCTTGCCCGGCAGTTACAGCCAGTGTCCCATTCTAGTTCAGTACTCCAGTCTGCCCCATCCCTTTTCCTTTCGTGGATGCTGCAGATAACTGTGCTTTTTTCATGGCTTTTAACGAACTGTGAACAACTATGGCAAGTGCGTGGCTGTCCTTCAGGCTTTGGTGGGGCCTCTCCTGTGACAGATCTTTATTATCTCAGGGAGGAGTCATGACCAGGAAGCATCTACCCTGCACTTTGCCTGCTGACCCTCCTGGAAAGGGCCGCCAGAGGTTAGCTGAAAGTCCTGGGGGGAGGGAGATACTTCCTGGCTTGCAAGAGCCAATTTGTTCTCAAAGCTGGTGGCTGATAAGCTGGAGATAGAGCTGGACTGGGGCTGGGTCACAAAGGTGGCTTTTAGGAAGCTCAGACCTGGACACATGGGGCGGGCATTCAGACAGAGGCCCATGAGGCAGCCCAGGGTTGTACTGGTTGGGTCTAGAAAGGTGAGATGGCTGGATATTAGGAAGCACCAGGAGTGACTTGTAAGACCTAAAACGTCCAACCTAGAGGAGAGAAGACAGGATGTGGGAATAATTGCCAAATTCTTTTTTTTTTTTTCTGAGATGTGGTCTCACTGTCTCCCAGTGCAGTGGTTTGATCATAGCTCACTGCAGTCTTGAACTCCTGAGCTCAAGCAATGATCCTGCCTCAGCCTCCTGAGTAACTGGATCTACAGGTG
>NW_007253187.1:479789-481756 GCF_000164805.1 Carlito syrichta
CTTTCTTTCTTCCTTTCTTTCTTCCTTCCTTCCTGTAGAGACAGAGTTTCTCTATTGCCCAGGCTGGTCTCAGACTTCTGGGCTCAAGCAACCCTCCTGCTTCGGCCTCCCAAAGTCCTGGGATTACAGGTGTGAGCTACTGCGCCTGGCTAGTCATCAAATCCTTGGTTGAGGAAGAAGACAAGGATGTTCTCAAGGACAGAGAGAGGACCGCAGGATAGCAGGGCTGGGGAGGAGCACTGGGAAGGCTAGGGGGAACCACTCTTCCCTCAAAAGAAGTATCCCTCTTGGGTGGCTAGTGTGCCTTGAGTCAGAAGGACAGGAGGAGAAGGGAGGTTGGGCTTCTTACTCACAGCTCTGAGAATCGTGGACCGCGAATCCAACTCCAAGTGCTCTGACTGCTCCCTTCATCTTCTATGACCTCTCCAACTGGGTCCACAAAGTTTGTCTTATATGTGTTCATATCTGCCTCCTCTGAATCATGCAAGGTGCTCAAAAGGTACTAAAATGTCCCTACAAGTCCTAGTCCTTGCTTTTCTCTTCTGCTTCAGCTCTCACCACTCCTGCCTCATACTCGACGACAAGCTGAACTCAACTGTTTTCAATCAGGCCCTGCACTTTCTAAAATCTCCAGGGAGTTCCCACGCTTCTGCTTTTCTTAGGCATTTTCTCCCTGCTTCCTCTTCCCCACTTCACTAGTTAAGTCTTGTTTATCTTTCAAGTCTTGGTCCTGAGACCAAACTTCCTTTGTGAGCGCTCATCACAGTCTGATCAGGTCCCCTTCAAAATGCCCTCGATACCACAGCACATATCACATTGTGTTGCAGTCTCCTGATAACCGTCTATATCCTCCACAAGACCACAGGCTCCCTCAGGGCAGGGACTGTCTATAGGGACCTGTACAGAACTGATAATAAATCTGTGCTGAAAGAATGATTGGGTGAATGGAGGAGTAGATGCAGGGAGGGGATGCCCATAAGATAATTTATAAGGTTCATGCCAGAGAAGAGCCAAGCTCTTCCTTCCAGCATGTTTTGGCAACAAGTTCCTGGGACTTCAGTTAGGACATATGCAGGTTGTTGGTCAGACAATGAAGCAAAGAAGTGAATGGGTTTTCACCATCATCAAGGTGGCAAGTAAACCTTCCAGAGCCTTCTCCATCCATCTGCTCTGGTGGCTGGAGGTTGGCCAGAGATCCTGGGAGCATTCGGATCATAAAAGGGACTTGCAGTTCATTTATACATAGTCAGTTCAAAAACCACCTCCTTGCAGCAAGCCCCATCCCTCATCTTCTAAGTCTGTTTTTAAAAATTGTGACAAAGCACACAGAATGTAAAATGACCATCTTAACCATTTTTAAGCATACAATTCAGTACTGTTAAGTATATTTACATTGTTGTGCAACCAACTTCAGAACTTTTCATCTTGCAGAATTGAAACTCTATACTTATACTGTTTAACTCCCCATTTCCTTCTTCCTTCAGTCCCTGGCAACCACAAAAAAATGTGATGTTTTGATTCTAGAAGTTTGACTATACTTGATACCTGATATAGTGTAAATGAAATCATACAGTATTTGTCTTTTTGTGAAAGGTGTATATCATTTAGCATAATGTCATTAAGGTTAATCTTTTTTGTGACATATGTCAGCCTTTTTTTTTTTTTTTTTGAGTTGGAGTCTCACTTTGTCGTCCAGACTGGAGTGCAGTGGTCGCTCCCGGCCACCGCAGCCTCGACCTGCTGGGCTCCGGCAATCCTTCCACCTCAGCCTTCCAAGTAGCCGGTATGTCAGCCTTTTTAAGGCTGAATAATATCCCATCGTGTATATAGACCACATTTTGTGTATCCATTCTTCTATCAACGAACACTTGGGTTACTTTCATCTTTTGGCTGTTGTGAATGATACTGCTAATAACATGAGTGTTCAAATATCTTAGAGATCCTCCTTTCAGTTTTTTTTTTTTTTT
>NW_007253187.1:481776-496435 GCF_000164805.1 Carlito syrichta
TTGAGTTGGAGTCTCACTCTGTCGCCCAGACTGGAGGGAGGGCAGGCAGTGGCACACTTCCAGTCACCGTAGCCTCGACCTGCTGGGCTCCAGTGATCCTTCCACCTTAGCCTTCCAAGTAGCCGGAACCACAGGCGCGCACTACCACACCCGGCTAGTTTTTGCTTTTTATTGTAGAGACGAGGTCTCGCCAAGTTGCCTGGGCGGGTCTCGAACCCACGGGCTCAGGCAATCCGCTTGCCTCGGCCTCCCAAAGTGCTGGGATTACAGACTGAGCCACCGAGCCCGACCTCTTTTCAGTTCTGTACTCAGAAGCAGAATTGCTGGATCATATGGTAATTATTTTTTAATTTTTTGAGGAATTGCCATATTGTTTTCTTTCTTTCTTTTTTGTTTTTTGAGTCGGAGTCTTACTCTGTTGTCCATGCTGGAGTGCAGTGGCATGCTCATGGCCACCACAGCCTCAACCTGCTGGGCTCAGGCGATTCCTCCACCTTGGCTTTACAAGTAGCTGGAACTACAGGCATGTGCTACCACATCCAGCTTATTTTTTGATTTATTGTATAGACACGGTCTTGCCAAGTTGCCCAGGCTGGTCTCGAACCCCTGAGCTCAGGTAATTCTTTTGCCTTAGCCTCCCAAAGTTCTGGGATTACAGACTTGAGCCACCATGCCCAACCTTGAACCACCATGTCTGGCTGCCATATTGTCTTCCATAGCAGCTGCACCATCTCACGTTCCCATTAACAGTGTTTTTGTCTTGTCTTTTTAAAATAGCAGTCATCCTAGTGGGTGTGTGGTGATGTTTCATAGTGGTTTTGTGCTCACTTCAGTAGCACATACACCAAAATTGCAACAATACAGAGAAGACATCTCATTGTGGTTTTGATTTGCATGTCCTTAATGATTAGTGATGTTGACCAACTTTTCATATATTTGTTGGGCATTTCTATGTCTTCTTTGAAGAAATATCTATTTAAGCCCTTTTAAAAAATTATTTTGGCTCAATCCTATAATCCCGGTACTTTGGGAGATGGAGGTGAGAGGATTGCCTGAGCCCAAGGGCTCAAGAACAGCCTGGGCAACATGGCAAGACTTCATCTCTACAATAAGTCAAAAAATTATCTGGGCATGTTGGTGCATGCCTGTGATTCCAGCTACTTGGAAGGCTGAGGCAGAGAGATCACCTGAGCCCAGCAGGTTGAGGCAGCGGTGGCCGTGAGTGTGCCACTGCACTCCAGCTTGGGTGACGGAGTGAGACTCTGACTCAAAAAAACCAAATTATTTTGTTTTAAAAGTTTATTTTGTTGTTGGGTGTAGGAGTCCTTTATATAATCTAGATATTAACCCCTTCTCAGATATGTGGTTTACAAATATTTCTTCCCATTCTGTAGGTTGCCTTTTCATTCTGTTGATTGTGTCCTTAGAAGCCCATGTCCAGCCTCTTTGTGGTCTCTGTTGTCTCATTTATTTAATTCATTTATTTATTTTTGAGTCGCGATCTCACACTGTCACCCAGGCTGGAGTGCAGTGGCACAATTACGGCTCACTCGACCTCCTGAGCTCAGGTGATCCTCCTGCCTCAGCCTTCTGCGTAGCTGGGACTACGGGCATGCACCACCGTGCCCAGTTAATCTTTTTGATTTTTGGTAGAAATAAGGTCTTGCTATGTTGCCCAGGCTAGTCTCGAACTCTTGGGCTCAAGCGATCCTCCCATCTCAGCCTCCCAAAGTGCTGGGATTACAGGTCACTAAGCCCAGCCTGTTTTCTCATTTAAAGCTTCCTTTGATATTTATTTTAACCTGCTTTTACTTATCTCAATATTGTGAGGAGACTGTAGACAGGAGGAGGTGGTTTCAATGCTGGCTTTCAATCTTTGTGTCCCTGAACCTGATCCCATCCACTCATTATCTCATTATCTACCCATGCATGTCTGTATTTATTTATTTTGAGTTGGAGTCTCACTCTGTTGCCCAGGCTGGAGTGCAGCGGCATGCTAACGGCCCACGGCCTTGACCTGTTGGGCTCAGGTGATCCTTCTGCCTCAGCCTTCCAAATAGCTGGAACTATAAGCGGGAGCCAGCATGCCTGGCTAATTTTTTGATTTATTGTGGAGACGAGGTCTCACAAAGTTGCCCAAATTGGTCTCGAACCTTTGGTCTCAGATAATCCTCCCACCTTGGCCTCCCAAAGTGCTGGGATTGCAGACTTAAGCCATCGCGCCTGGCCCCATGTATTCATTTATTTACTCACTCATCCAGTAAACACTTAGAGCTTTGGAATCAAATAAATCTGGCTTTGAATCCTGGCCTTGTAAGCTTAGTGCCTTCATGACCCTGGACAAAGCAACCTTTCCGAGTTTCACTTCTCTCTCTGTAAAGCAGGGAAGAAACTGGAAATGTAGTCAGAGAGGAGATCTGGATATACTGCAGGGCTGTTGGAAGAACTAGAAACACTACGCAAAAGGCTTGCCCTGGGTGGACATTCCATAAATGGCAGCAATTGTTATTCCTCAGTGGCCACCACTGGATGGATGCAGCCCTTCTCCAGGGTACTTGAATCCTAGGGTCGAGAAACAAATGCTTCCTGAGAGTTCAGCTTCTGTGTATTTGACTCAAGAGATCAATAGCTGTTGACAAATCAAAGCAGGACTCCGTCAGACCAAGCCTCTCCCCACAGTGACAGTCACAAAGTCTCCTTCCTGTCATATGTTCCGACCTTGAAGGCAAAGAGGCACTGCCTGGCAAGGAGCCAAAGGAGGCCCGTTCTTGTGATGAGCAGAGCTTTGGCGAGAGACCTTTCACTGGAAGCAGCAGGATTTAATCAGATTGTCCTGGCTTGGGTGGTGATAAGGCGAGCAGAGCTGCTGTGCACAGTGTTTGTTTGAATCATGGAACTCGCTGATTAAGAAGCTACTGGAAGGCTGCCCAGAAGAGGAGCAACGCTGTCTTGGTCCTTCTTGGGAGAAACGGATCCTTCCCCTCCTGTCAAACGGGTCCTTCCTCTCCTCGAAACCCAGGAGCAGCTTCCCAATGGATGAGGCATGGGGTGGGGGGTCTGGGGTTTTGGATCCCACTTCTTTCTATCTATCTATCTATCTATCTATCTATCTATCTATCTATCTATCTATCTATCTATCGACAAGCCTCACTCTGTCACCCAGGTTGGAGTGCAGTAGTGTGATCACAGCTCACTGCAGCGTTAAACTCTGGGGCTCAAGCGATCCTCCCATCTCAGTCTCTCAAGTAGCAGGGCCTACAGGTACATGCCACCACACCCAGCTAATTTTTAAATTTTTTTGTGGAGAAGAGGATTGCTCTATGTTGCCCAGGCTGGTCTCTAACACCTGGCCTCAAGTGATCCTCCCTCCTCAGCTTCCCAAAGTGCTGGGATTACAGGCGTGAGCCACCACACCCAGCCTGGACCCTACTTCTAATCTTGACTCTGCTCCTCACCAGCTGTGTCACCTGCCACTGGTCTTTCTGAGTCCCTGTTGCCTCATCTGTAAAATATACATGAGAACAATATCTAGGAGGTGTGCAGTTTATGTGAGAGGTTATATGAAGCGTACCCGGGACGTGGTGAGTCCTGAAGCAAAGGGCTAGCAACCTCCTTCTTCCTCTCCTCTGCAGCCTCTGCTTCTGACTCCACTCTCAAACCTCCACATGCATAGGTGTGCGTTCCTCCTGGCTATACATCCTCATGCCCCTCCCCTCGCTGGCTGAATAGAGCCTTGCCTTGTGGAACATGTCTCCCACCTCCCTTCTCTCCCACCCCTCAAGAGCAAGTCACACCTGCCATCCTTGCCTGGTGCTGCGGACCATCTGGACGACATTGTTCCCAGAACCCCTTTTGGGAAAGACTGGCGGCCGGGCGTGGTGGCTCAGGCCTGTAATCCTAGCACTTTGAGAGGCGGAGGCGAGAGGAATACCTGAGCCCACGGACTTGAGACCAACCTGGCAACATGGCGAGACCTCGTCTCTACAATAAATAAACAAAATTAGCCAGGCAGTGTGGTGGCATGAGCCTGTGGTTCCAGCTACTTGAGAGATTGAGGCAGAAGGATTGCCTGAGCTTAGCAGGTCAAGGCTGTGGTGACAGTGAGCAGCGTGCCACTGCACTCCAGTCTGGGCGACAGAATGAGACTCCTACTTAAAAAAAAAAAAGGAAAGACTAACTGTTCTGGCTTCTGGCACAGACTGTACTTTTGGTGGTAACCATCTGTCCCTGGCACATCCTTAACTAGCCTGTGAGAGTCTGAAGAACAAGGCTGGGATCTGGCTCACCCATCCTAGGTTGGTAGCTCCGTACATGCTACCATATACATAACATAGTATGTACTCTGTGCTCTTCTCAGAACAGGAGTCTGAACAATGGTAGTGGCTGACAGACAGACTGCATAGCACTGACAGATGGGCTCACTGGGTCAATCCCCTTATCAAGCATCCAGATCCCCACCTCATACACACACACCGACCTACTTCCTTCAACAAACTGTCAACAATAGTGGAGGTCCTTACCCTTTGATTTGCAAAGCCTGTGGGTCTTTAGGGCAGAGGGGCATCTTGGCTCTGAGTGTCTGTCCCCAACCTTGACACCCTTAACATACTGTATGTGTGCCCTGAAGGAAGATACCCAGACAGTTCTCATTGCGGAGTGCTGGAAAAGAGGCTAGAGATCATCCAGGACAATTTTCTCATCTCATGCTGAGGAAACTGAGGCACGGAGAAGTTGGACTTTCCAAAGGTCATTTGACACACCCTGAACTAGAACTCAGGGCTCTTCCTGCATTAATTTCACTTTAAGCATTCAGTCAACATGAATGAGTGCCCACTGTAGGCCAAGCCCAGGCTACGCATTTACACTCATTACTGCATTTAACTCTCACCATTCTGCTTGAGGTTGGCACTGTTATCATTGAACAGAGGGGCAGACTCAGGTCTCAGAAGAGAGAAATGAGTAGCCCAAGGCCTCATAGCTAGTAAGTGGTCAAGTCAGGACTCAAACCCAGATCCTTCAACTCCCAATTCAACATCCTTTCCACCAATCCTGTGCCCCTTGGCAATACTTAAAGGTTGCCAAGAGAGCTGACATTCATACTCTGCTGAGGAAAGGGTCAGGGCTAAGGTCCATTGAGACACTGGATGGCACAGAGGATGACAAGAAACCAGAGCAGTGGCCTTCTGCCAGAATATAGCCCTGCTTTGTATAATATGCAAATAAGGTCTCATATGCCTCAGGAATGCTGCAAGACTGCTCCCAGCTCCAGAGGCTGAGAGCAGGCAGTCTCTATTAGCAAAGTTTCTGAGCAGCTGGTGCTCCCCCCCCCACCTTGGCCTGGTTCACGCTTCCTGCTGGAAGCCTCTTACAATTCACACCCGACCCTAGAGCCAACACTTTTACCTTCTCTGGGCCTCAGTTTCCTGGCCTCAAATGGGAGGATGAGCCGGGCTCGGTGGCTCAGCCTGTAATTCCGTGCCTTTGGGAGGCTGAGGTGAGTGGATTGCCTGAGCCCACGGGTTTGAGACTCGCCTGGGCAGCAAGACCTCATCTCTACAATAAATAAAAAAAATCAGCCGGGTGTGGTAGCGCATGCCTGTAATTCCAGCTACTTGGAAGGCTGAGGCGGAAGGATCACCGGAGCCCAGCAGGTCGAGGCTGTGGTGGCCGGAAGCGGCCACTGCACTCCAGTCTGGGCGACAGAATGAGACTCCAGCTCAAAAAAAAAAAAAAAAAAAAAAAAAAATGGGAGGACGATGGTGAATATGAAAGGCATAAAAACCGGGCCTGACGGCACATGCCTATAATCCCAGCACTTGGGGAGGCGGAGGCAGAAGGATTGCCTGATCCTAGGGGTTCGAGACCACCCTGGGCCACTTGGCAAGACCTTGTCTCTACAATAAATAAAAAAAAAATTAATCAGGCATGGTGGTGTACACTTGTGGTTCCAGCTACTTGGAAAGCTGATGCGGAGGAATCTCCTGAGTCCGGCAGGTGGAGGCTACGGTGACCGTGAGCATGCCACTGTACTCTTGCCTGGGTGACAGAGTGGGACTCTGACTCAAAAATAAGTAAATAAATAAATAAGTAAATAAGGTATATAAAGGTTTTCTTTTTCCTGAAACATTACTTTATGGAAGTCAAGGCTCCATTAAAATACCTTCATCTTCATATAAGCTTCATAATAGCAGCAGTTATGACATACTGTTAAGCACCTACATTCTAGAACTTAGTTACATCTTTGCAACATCCCATTTTACAGATAGGAACACTGAAACACAGAGGTTAAGTCATCGGCCCTAAGTCACACTGCTAGTAAGTGGCAGAGCTGTGACTTAATTTCAGGATCATCCAATTTCCAATCCAGGGTTCTTTCCATGATATCACAACACCTTTGTTATTTGTTGTACAAAGTTCTTCCTCCATAATCTACCTCAACTTCCCTTTTCAATCCCAGCATCAGTTACACAAGCCCACTCACTGGTTCTCTCCATATTTACTACCTGGGATACCTGCCCTCGTCTCTCCAATGGCTTAAATGTGGATGCTTATATTTGTGTGTGTGTATATTTGTATGAGTCTTTAGATATATATATATTTATATGTATGTGGAATCTGTGATATAGGTATGTGTACAGTGAGTTTAGTGCATATGTATTTGTAGTATCTGTGTTCATGTGATGCATTTATGAATGTTAGTGTGCATGGTGGATGCATGCACATGCACATTAGAATGCTTGTGTCTAGGCCAAGCACAGTGGCTCATGCCTATAATCCCAGCACTTTGGAAGGTCGAGGTGAGAGGATTGCCTGAGCCCAGGAGCTTGAGACCAGCCTGGGCGACTTGGCGTGACCTCATCTCTACAATAAATTAAAAAATTAGCCAGGTGTGGTGGTGCATGCCTATAGTCCTAGCTACTTGGGAAGCTCACTTGGGCCCAGGAGTTCAAGGCCACAGTGAGTTATGATCTTGCCTTTGTACTCCAGCCTGGGCAACAGAGCAAGACTCTGTCTCCAAAAAAAAGAAATTTTTTTTAAATGGAGGGTTTATGCCAGGTGCAGTGGCTCATGCCTATAATCCCAGCACTTTGGGAGGCCGAGGTGAGAGAATTGCCTGAGCCCATCAGTTCGAGACCAGCCTGGGCAACTTGGCGAGACCTCGTTTCTACAATAAATCAAAAAATTAGCCAGGCGTGGTGGCACATGCCTGTAGTTCTAGCGCAAAAATTAGTCAGGCGTGGTGACAGGTGTCTGTAGTTCCAGCTACTTGGAAGACTGAGGCAGAAAGATTGCCTGAGCCCAGCAGGTCAAGGCTGTAGTGGCCGTGAGCATGCCACTGCACTCCAGCCTGGATGACAGAGTGAGACCCCAACTCAAAAAAAATAAAAAGAAAAAGAAAAAGAAAAAGAACGCTTGTATCTACACATATACTGTATAGTCCAGTGACTGGGGGAGGATTTGACATCTATGATGTATCCTTGCACCTAATGAGAAAAAAAAGTCCCAACAGCTTACAGCTGGCCTATAGGGCAAACACTGTCCTAGTTTTCTCAGGACTTTCCCAGTTTTGGCATTGAAAGTCCTGCATCTTGGGTATGTCCTCAGTCCCAGGCAAACAGGGATGGTTGGTCACTCTACTGGCCTGGTAACCAACAGGCTGTCATGTCCCCTGCTAAACATGAAAGAATGTCAACATCAGATGAGATTGCTCTGTGACCATGATAGAACAAGATAAAACAAGGACACTATGCAACTTAAAAATAACCAAGTATCCTTCTCTCTCAGCTAATGTGAATACTGTTTCTTTACCAGAAAACAGTGAATACTGTTTCTTTACTCTAGTTCTGCTTTGACCCTCGCCTCCTAGACAACAATTAAAATCTCAATCATCAAATTGCCTTTACTTCCTAACAGTACTCAACCTAGAACAAATTCTTGCTTTTTTAAGTACTCTCCAGAATCACCAAGCACAGTTCCAAACCCTATCCCAAACAAGCCCATCCTAAGATGTCCCACAGGTCTCCATGGTGTATGCTTCTTTGCTGAAGCAAGTTAATAACTTTGTTTAATTACAAGTGTATTCCTGGTGATTTAATTACTGGGCTTTAACCCTGAATGAGAGTCTAGCAAAATCTCTGATGAGCAGAATGTATCAATTCAACTTTCTTTCTTTCTTTTTTTTTTTTTTTGAGTAGGAGTCTCACTATGTTGCCCAGGCTAGAGTGCAGTGGTACACTCACCGCCACCACAGCCTCGGCCTGCTGGACTTAGGCGATCCTTCCACCACAGCCTTCCAAGTAGCTGGAACTACAGATGCCTGCTACCACGCCTGACTAATTTTTGTAATTTTTTGTAGAGACGAGGTCTCACCAAGCTGCCTAGGCTAGTCTCGAACTGGTGAGCTCAGGCAATCCTCTTGCCTTGGCCTCCCAAAGTGCTGGAATTACAGGCTGAGCCACTGTGCCCGGCCCAATTCAACTTTCATTTGCTCAGTGAATATTTACTATGTGTCAGGCAGTCTATGAAAACTCTTGAGACCTGAAGACAAACTTTAAGTGTCATCAAAACTAAAAAAATAAATTGCAAAATAAAAAATATCAACTTAATAATTAAGCCGGGCTCGGTGGCTCAGCCTGTAATCCCGCACTTTGGGAGGCTGAGGTGAGTGGATTGCCTGAGCCTGCGGGTTCGAGACCCGTCTGGGCAACTTGGTGAGACCTCATCTCTACAATAAATCAAAAAATTAGCTGGGCATGGTAGCGCGGCCTGTAGTTCTGGCTACTTGGAAGGCTGAGGCAGAAAGATCGCCAGAGCCCAGCAGGTCGAGGCTGCGGTGGCCGGGAGCGGCCACTACACTCCAGTCTGGGAGACAGAGTGAGACTCCAACTCAAAATAAATATTTAAAATAAAATAAAATAATTAATTAGTCAGGCGCCATGTCTCATACCTGTAATCCCAGCACTTTGGGAGGTGGAGGCAAGAGTGTTGCCTGAATCCAGGGGATGGAGACCAGCCTGGGCAACTTGGTGAGACACTGCCTCTACAATAAATAACAAAATTAGCCAGGCATGGTGGCACAAGCTACTTGGAAGACTGAGGTGGAAGAATTGCCTGAGCCCAGGACGTCAAGGATGCGGTAGCCATGAGCATGCTAGTGCACTCCAAACTGGGCAGAAGAGTGAGACTCTGACTCAAATAAATAAATAAAAATAATAATTAATTTAATGTCTCTCAAAAGGAACACATCAGATCAACTCAATTCAATGTGTAAAATTTTACTGTGCCATAGATAGCTTGCTTAATGGAGGATGTCAAGGTGGGGGGGCTATCAAAAATAATAAGGCCTGGCCTTGGTGTGGGGACCCCTGAGCGTGCCTCTGTTGACAAAATCTCCCAGGTCGTCTAGGCAGGACTAGCCAGCATTGCCAGGTCAGCTGTCCTGTGCTGGCTGGGCCGGACCTCAGCGTCCATGTCCTCCGGGGCTGAATCTTCATGTTTGTGCTTCCTTCCCAGAGGCAGCTGGGATGCATGCCAGGGGCCGCTGCGGGGAGGCAAGGTGGGTCGGGTGATAAGATACAGGCCCTGGGACATACTGTCACCTGGAACCCTCTATCATGTTGCAGAGGCACAAACAGAAGGCAGGGCCACCACAGGATTTCCTCCCCGGGCACAGCTGGGGGTGGGGCAGGGGCATGGCAGGGAAATAGGGCGCAGCCCAGCCACCACAACCTCCCCACCTAACAGGAGAGAGTACCTGAGTGTTGGGACATGCCTCAGTGCCAGCCCCAACCACAGCTCCCTGAACAAAGGCATCAATACTCTTCTGACCATGCATGAACTTGCACTGCCCTGACTGGAGGCGTTTGTGGCTACAAAGTTATCTTGGGGTTACACCTTTAATCTGCCCATGCCTGATTTTATTCTCAAGTTTTAGTCTATGGCTTGTATTCTCATAAACTCTCCAAGCCCATCTTGAAGCAAACAAGTAAACAAACTGAAATGTAAGACTCAAACTCTTCATAATAACAAAGGTTTAAAACTTCTCCAAGGCTAAAGACTATATAAATAGAGTTGAGACAATGACTGCCAGGAAGGAAAATATATGGAATATCTATAACAGATTTCTCTTTATAAAATATTAAAAACCGCTACAAATCACTAAGAAAACAGCCAAAAGTCCAATAGAAAAAAGAAATCTGCAGAAAAAAATCAAATGATTAATAAACCTTAAAAAACCCACTAAATTTCGTCAATAGTCAAGTAAAACATTATTTGCATATAAGATTGGAAAAAGTTTAAAGAATTGGTGAGGGTAGGGGGGAAATTAACTTTATTTTTTTGAGTTGGGGTCTCACTCTGTCACCCAGGCTGTAGTGCAATGGCATGCTCACAGCCACCACAGCCTCGACCTTCTGGGCTCAGGTGATCCTTCCGCCTCAACCTTCCAAGTAGCTGGAACCACAAGCAAGTGCTACTACACCAGGCCAATTTTTTTGATTTATTGTAGAGATGAGGTCTCACCATGTTGCTTAGGCTAGTCTTGAACCCCTGAGCTCAGACAATCCTTTCACTTCCGCCTCCCAAAGTGCTGGGATTACAGGTTTGAGCCACTGCACCTGGTTGGGCTAACTTTTGAGTGGGAGTATACATTTGTACAACTTTTCTGGAAGCAATTTAACAACAAGGATCCCAGTTTGAAATGCAAATCCCTTTGACTCAGGTTCTTCCTTCTGGGAAATATATTCTACAAATGTCCAAACATTTTTTGTGCAAGGATATTAACTGAAATTTTATTTTTAATAGTTAGTGATGAAGCCAGGTGCAGTGCTCACACCTATAATCCCAGCATTTTGGGAGGCCGAGGCAGGAGGATTGCTTGAGGTTCAAGATCATCCTGGGCAACATGGAGAAACCGTGTCTCTAAAAAAATCAGAAAATTAGTTGGGCATGGTGGCACATACCTGTAGTCCCAGCTACTCAGGAGGCCGAGGCAGGAGGGTTGCCTGAGTCCAGGAGGTTGAGGCTGTGGTGAAAGGTCATTTCTGATGCCTTTATTTCTTTTTTTCTTTTCTTTTCTTTTTTTTTTGAGTCACAGACTCACTCTGTTGTCCAGGTTCAAGTGCAATGGCACAATCACAGCCACCACAGCCTTGACCTGCTGGGGTCAGGTGATACTTCTGCTTCAGCCTTCCAAGAAGCTGGAACTTCAGATCCACACCACTACGCCTGGCTAATTTTTTTTTGATTGATTGTAGAGACAAGGTCTCGTCATGTTGTCCAGACTGGTCTCAAACTCCTGGCTTCAGGCATTCCTCCTGCCTTGGTCTCCCAAAATGTTGGGATTACAGGCGTGAGCCATTGTGTCCGGCCCAGTTTATTCTTTTGATGCAATTCAAAGTAAGTTGTAGATGTCAATACACTTTATTCAATAGTGTATTAGTAAAGATTTAACAACTAACTGGGCTACTATCAAAAAATCAGAAAAGTGTTAGGAAGGGCGTGGAGAAACTGGAAACTTCTGCACTGTTTGTGGGCATGTAAGATGGTACAGCTGCTGTGGAAACAGTATGATGATTCTCTAAAAAATTACAAATAGAATTACCATATTACCCACCAATTATACTTCTGGTTATATACCTAAAAGAATTGAAAGCAAGGTTTTGAAGAGATATTTGTACACCCATATTCATTGCAGCATAATTCACAATAGCTAAAAGATGGAAGCAATCCAAGTGCCCACAGGTAAGTAAAATGTAGTCTATCTCTGCAATAAAATATTACTCAGTCTTAAAAAGAAGGAAATTCTGCAGTATATGACAACATGGATGATTTTTTTTTTTTTTGGAGTCTCACTCTGTCACCCAGGCTGGAGGGCAGTGACACACTCACTGCCACTGCAACCTTGACCTGCTGGGCTCAGGTGATCCTTCCACCTCAGCCTTCCAAGTAACTGGAACTACAGGCATGTGCCACCAGGCCCAGCTAATTTTTGGATTTATTGTAGAGATGAGGTCTTACCAAGTTGCCCAGGTTGTTCTTGAACCCCTGGACTCAGGCAATTCTCTTACCTCAGCCTCCCAAAGTGCTAAGATTATAGACATGAGCCACCGCGCCTGGCATAAATGTATTTAATACCAATGAGTGGTACACTTAAAAATGGTTAGATGGTAATTTTGTTATGTATATTTTACTACAATAAACAAATTGGAAAAGTACACCATTATATAGTATTTTCACAATACAGATGCATTGGATAGGCGTAAGTAACCTCAAAAGTATAGATTATAGTGAAATATGTGGTGAATAATTATAGTATAGTAAAATAAGCAGTGAGTTTTCAGTATTCATTACTTTGGTTTTAATATTATGTGTTACCTTTGTTTTTGATATTATTTATAAATTTGTGTAAATTAATTTCTAATAATGGCTTTGCTTAATAATTGGCCCTTTCTTGAAAATGTTTGCTGACCCATTCTAGCTGGAAAGTTTGAAAGTTCCCTGCTATTGATTTCTGACCTAATTGCATTATAATTATGGAATACTATCTGTAGACTATTGATTTTTAAAATACAGTGCTTGTTGAAATAAACTTTGTTGCCTCATACATGATCAACTGTCATGAATTATACATGTATACCTAAGAAAATATGTATCCTTGAATGTGTTGTATAGTATTCCAGATATAATGTCCATTGATCAAGTTTCTTAGTTAATTGTGTTGCTCACATTTTCCATTTCTTGGTGAATTTTTGTTTGCTTGATCTATAACTTACTGAGAAACATGTGCTAAGCTCTCCTATAATGATGGAGACTTATTGCTATCAAGTAATTCTGTTAATTTTTGCCTCACATCTTTTGAGATTATATTATGTGCACACATGATCATAGTTGAATTTTCCTGGTGAATTGAACCGTTTATCATTATGTAGTGACTCTTGTATCTGTAGTAAGATTTTTGTGCATTAAAGCTTATTAAAGTCTATTTTGTTTGATATTTTTATGGCCATCCAAGCTTTATTTTGGTTGGCATTTGCTTATTATATATTTTTCCATCCTTTAATTTCAAGCTCAAGGTTTTTTTACATCTTAGATTATCTCTTGCAAATTGCACACAGCTGAGTTTTGTGTGTGTGTGTTTTAAGAGAGACTTTATTTATTTATTTTTAATTTTTTTATTTTAAAGATGCGGGGTACAATTCAGGGTTAAGTATACAAATGTTCATTATGCAGGTACCTTTGTTGATGAGGTGTGCCCCCCCCCGGCAGTTATTTTTATTTTTTGCAATACAATCTCTTTGTCTTTTAAGTGATAAGTTTAGTCCATAAATATTATAATTAATCATATTGGAAGCATTATTATGTTATTTTACAATTGTATTTGTCTTGATTTTTCTATGCTTTGCTTTTATTTTTTCCCCCTGCCTTCTTTAGGGTTGAATGAAATTTGTAAGTTAATTTTTATTTTATGAAAATGGAATATCTTAATAATCAAAAACAAACTAATACATTTATTTATTTATTTCTAGTCAGAGTCTCACTCTGTCGCCCAGGCAGGAGGGCACTGGCACGCTCATAGCTACTGCGGCCTCAACCTGCTGGGCTCAGGTGATCCTTTTGCCTCAGCCTTTCAAGTAGCTGGAACTACAGGTGCATACCACCGAACCTGGGTAATTTTATTTATTTATTGTAGAGACAAGGTCTCACCAAGTTGAGAGGGCTGGTATTGAACGCCTGGGTTCAGGCAATCCTCTCATCTCTGCCTCCCAAAGTGTTGAGATTACAGGCGAGCCACCATGCCCAGTTCAAAATAATATATTTAAATACCCAAATATTCTGAAATATTTAAATTTTATTAACGTTAGCCAAAACTAAGAAAGGAATCATAATCATCATAAACCATAGCACCCAACTATGAATATTTGCATAAGTGCTATAACGTAAACACTGAATCTTAATTTAATTTAAAATTATAATATAATCATATTTTAACTTAAGAAAGCTAAATCTTTCCAGTACAGTTATATTATATTTAAGGTCTACTCTAACAGAAAGTTGATAGCTGATTTCCAAAATTGACAAATGAAATATAAAAGTCCCTAAAAGAGTCTAAAAGCCCCTTGGAAACCTGATATGGTGGCTGGCACCTGTAATCCCAGCCACTCAGGAGGCTGAGGCAGGAGGATTACTTGAGCCCAGGAGTTCAAGACCAGTCTGTCTCGGCAATAAAGTGAGATCCTGTCTCTAAAATAAAAAGCAATTAATTCATTTTTCAAAAATAAAACTTTTTTTTGAGTCGGAGTCTCACTCTGTCACCCAGGCTGGAGCGCAGTGGCATGCTCACGGCCATCGCAGCCTGGACCTGCCGGGCTCAGATGATCCTTCCGCCTCAGCCTTCCACGTAGCTGGAACTACAGGCACGCGCTAAATTTTTGATTTATTGTAGAGATGAGGTCTCGTCAAGTTGCCCAGGCTAGTCTGGAACCTGCGGGCTCAGGCAATCCTCTCACCTCGACCTCCCAAAGTGCTAGGATTATAGGCGTGAGCCACAGGGCCTGGCAAACAAAACTTTTTAAAAAGCCTCTTGGTATGATTTTCCAAAGGGTTAGACACATCAGATGATCTGTCACTTCCACATCATTTTTTTTTTTTTTTTTTTTTG
>NW_007253187.1:496455-511114 GCF_000164805.1 Carlito syrichta
CACTCTGTCACTGAGCCTGGAGTGCAGTGGCCGCTCCCGGCCACCGCAGCCTCGACCCGCCGGGCTCCGGCGATCCTTCACCTCAGCCTTCTGAGTAGCTGGAACTACAGGCGCGCGCTACCACGCCCGGCTGATTTTTTGATTGATTGTAGCGATGAGGGCTCGCCAAGTTGCCGGGGCGGGTCTCGAACCCGCGGGCTCAGGCCATCCACTCACCTCGGCCTCCCAAAGCGCTGGGATTACAGGCTGAGCCACCGAGCCCGGCTTCCCCATCATTTCTTGGAGACTTTTGTTTTCCTCCATCCTGGAGACTTCCAGTATCCTTCAGTCTAGGCTGTTTTCCTTACAGAAGTGCTGCACACCTAACATCCTGGGACTTTTTTGTCTGCTAGGAATTCTTTCCCTTTCTCCTGAGATGGTTCTTAGGTCTTCCTCTTCCTTGATTTACCCCCTTCTTTTTATGAAGCACTTTAACCAGCAGAGGGCGTGGTTTTGACAACCCTCACTATATCAGGAGTCATACAAGCTCCCACGTGGTTGCTTTGCCCTGTATCTCCGAAGCACAGTTGGCATCTCAGGATCTTCCTTCTCCGTCACTCTGGCGATTCCCTTCCCTTTCCTTCTGTGTTGGATCTCCTGTTGCATGCACCCAGGTCCTGTTTCTTCATTCACGCTCTCATCTTGATAGAGGATAGCTTTTAATAGCCTGCGTGAGGCAAGGATGCATGAGGTAAATTTTTTGAGACCCTGCATATCTGGAAATGCCTGATTCTACCGTCACACTGGCTGGTTATAGAATTCTAGGTTGGAAATTATTTTTCTTCAGAATTTTGAAGTTATTGCTTTCTGGTCTTTTTGCTTCAGGTATCTCTTTTGTGAATTCTTTAGTTATTCTGGTTCCCGATCTTCTTATAAAAACTGTTTTTTTCTTTTTGGAAAGCTGTGGTTCATCTTTTTGTCTCGAAGACTCTAAAATGTGACAATAGTGTGACGTGGAGTGGGTCTATTTTTAACAATTGTGCCAGGGCTGGGCTTGGTGGCTCAGCCTGTAATCTCAGCGCTTTGGGAGGCTGAGGCGAGGGGATTGCCTGAGCCCGCGGGTTCGAGACCCACCTGGGCAACTTAGCGAGACCTCATCTCTACCAAAAAAAAATGAGCCGGGCATGGTAGCGCGCGCCTGTAGTTCCGACTACTCGGAAGGCTGAGGCGGAAGGATCGCTGGAGCCCAGCGGGTCGAGGCTGCGGTGGCCGGGGGCCGCCACTGCACTCCAGTCTGGGCGACGGAGTGAGACTCCAACTCAAAAAAACAAAAACTAAAAAACAATTGTGCCAGACATTCTGTGGGCTCTGCCAATCTATATGCTCACATCCTCCAATTCTGAGACATTTTCTTGAATAATTTCGTTGGTGTGTTTTTCTCTTTCTTTCTGCTCTCTCTTTTTGGATCATTTGGATTTTGGGTTTCCTGGGCTGTCTCTAATTTTCCCACCTTTTCTTTCCTATTTTCCATTTCTTTTTCTTTTTGCTTTAGTATATTGGGGGTTTCCTCATCTTTCTCTTGAGCTTTTCTTTTTTTTCTTTCTTTTTTTTTTTTGAGTAGGAGTCTCACTGTCACCCAGGCTGGAGTGCAGTGGCACACTCATGGCCACCACAGCCTCGACCTACTGGGTGGGCTCAGGCAATCCTTCCACCTCAGTCTTCCAAGTAGGGAACTACAGGCGCACACCACCACACCAGCTAATTTTTAAAAAAATATTTATTGTGTCTCACCAAGTTGCCCAGGCTGGTCTTGAACCCCTGAGCTCAAGCAATCCTCTTGCTTCTGCCTCCCAAAGTGCTGGGATTACAAGCATGAGCCACTGCGCCTGGCTCTCTTGAGCTTTTCTTTTCTACTACCATTTTTTTTGTTCTCTCTCTCTTCTTTTTTTTTTTTTTTTGGTTTTTTTTTTTGAGTTGGAGTCTCACTCTTTCGCCCAGACTGGAGTGCAGTGGCCACTCCCGGCCACCGCAGCCTCGCCTGCTGGGCTCTGGCAATCCTTCTGCCTCAGCTTTCCCAGTAACCGGAACTACAGGCGTGTGCTACCACGCCCGGCTGATTTTTGGATTTATTGTAGAGATAAGGTCTTGCTACTCAGTTGGGTCTCGAACCCGCAGGCTCAAGCAATCCACTCACCTCAGCCTCCCAAAGGCGCGGGATTACAGGCTGAGCCACCGAGCCTGGCATTTTTTGTTCTCTGACTACTCTTTTTTCTAATAGCATCTTGTTCCTGTTTCATGAATGCAATATTTTCTCTTATCTCTCTAATAACGTTTAATAATATAATTTTTTTTCTTTCTTTTCTTTTTGATATGGAGTCTCATTATGTTGCCCATGCTGAGCTCAAACTCTTGGATTCAAGGGATCCTCCTGCCTCAGTCCCCTGAACTGCTGGGACTACAGGCACATACCACCATGCCTAATAATGGGGTTTTGAGGGAAGTTTTTTTTTTTCCTGTATAGTTTCTGTTTTTCTGAGTGTTTTTCCTGTGTGTTTTAGTCTCTCTCTACAAGGTTAGAGGCTTATCTCAGATACCAGTAATTCACAGTCATTTGGTTATGAATGAGTGGGGGAGCAAACAAACAAACAAATAACGAGTGGGGAGCAAGAAGCTAATTAGATGCTCTGAGTCAATGAAGTCACAATAAGCTTCATTGTGGTGACCTAGATTGGTCATGTTTTTGGAAACTCCAAGTGTCTCTATCTTTGAGTCTTTCCTCTTTGACTGTTTATACTCCTCAGAATCTTCCAATTAGGTATGCAATCTAACTGGATATAATCTTCCTATGTCAGTTTTACTTCTAGCATTCTGGGAGCCCAGTGGGAGGAAAGGGATGGGGAAGGGTTAGCTTTCAGTTTGTGTAAAAAGAGGGACCCAAAAAACCCAGAATTATTTTTTGGAGGGCAGGCCTCTTGTAGTACATTCAGAATTTGTTCCTCTGGATTGAACAGTCGACCAAAGTTATCTGGAAGTTTTCAGAAGGTTGTGTCACTATTTGTGAAAGAAATGTCCCAAGTGTGGCAAACAGGTGACTGGTTCTTCCACCATGACAATGCACCTGCCCACACAGCACTGAGTGTTCAAGCAGTTTTTGACCCAAAACGACATGACTCCCATGGTCCACCTCCCTATTTGCCAGATCTTGCCCTGAGTGTCTTTTTTTTTTTTGCTTCCCCAAATGAAAAAGTCCTCAAAGGGAAATGTTTTGCTGATGTGGAAGAGATGAAACAAAAAAAATGGCAGAACCCTAAAAATCATCAAAACTGATGAGTTCAAAAACTGTTTTGAACAGTGGAAAAAGTGCCTCGATATTGTGTATTGCATCAAATGGAGAGTATTTTGATGGTGACTGAAATTTAAACATGTAAGAATACACAACTTTTTATAAATAGATTCCATTTTTTTGTGTCCCCCCTTGTACAGTCGCATAATCCTGTCTTTCAGTGTAGTCCTCAACTGTGTCAGTCAAACTCCCTCCATGCAAAAATCTTCTGTTGTTCTTCTTTCAAGAGTAGTCTGCTAGGGTATATAGGAGGGTCAGTAATACCAGTATACGTAGAATAAAACTAGCTGGATATGGTGGCGTATGTCTGTAGTTTCAGCTACTCAACAAACAAACAAACAAACAAACAAACCATATAAATATATATATATATATATATATATATATTTAATGTACTTTTTTTAAAAGCAGGATTTATTGAGAGGACAGAAAAGCTCCCACAGTGGGAGGGGACCTGAGAGGTTGCCCTTTTTTTTTTTTTTTTTTTTTTTGAGTCGGTGTCTTACTCTGTTGCCCAGGTTGAAGTTGCTCACGGCCACTGCAGCCTCAACCTGCTGGGCTTAGGCAATCCTTCCACCTCAGCCTTCCAAGTAGCTGGGACTATGGGCATGCGCAACCACGCCTGGCTAATTTTTTGATTTATTGTAGAGATGAGGTCTCACCAATTTGTCCAGGCTCGTCTCAAACCTGTGGGCTCAGGCAATCCTCTCACCTCGGCCTCCCAAAGTGCTGGGATTATAGGCGTGAGCCACTGCACCTAGCCTAGTACCTTACTTTTCAAATTCTTCCTCTCCTTCTTTGGTTTGGAAGTTATAAACTCTAAATCCCCTCTTTTAGAATGCTAACCATTTGACATCAATGCTTTATATAAGATCTAAAATTATTCAATTTCTCTACCATTCTCTTTAACTCTCATTACTCCCACCTGTATTACATGTAATTATTGTCCATGATCTTATTTATATCTAGTTATTTCTATAGCATCCCTCAAATTAAACATTATTATTATATTGCTGTATACAGTTAATGTTTACAGCAATATACCTACAGCTTTGATTTACCTACTTGCTTACCTGTTGGTATTGGCACACAACTCCTTCTTCCATCCCAAACTTTCTTTCCAGAATCACTTTTCCTACATGAGACTTACTGAATCTGATAATTTTCATCTTTCACAAATTCTGGAAACTCCTCGGCCAATAACTTTTCAAAAATTGTCTCTTCCCGTTCTCTCTATACTCTCATCCCAGAATTCAGAGTAAACCTATGCTGGACTTCATACTTTATTCTATCCTCTAGGTTTCTTAACCTCTATTTTATTTTTCCCATTTTATATGCCTCTGTGCTGAATTCTGAGTATTTCTTCAGTTATAACTCCTAGTTCACTAATTCTGGCTTCATCTGTATCTAACCAACGCAGATGATATTTAGCCTGTTTACATATTTTGGTTTACTTTTTTTTGAGTTACAGTCTCGTTCCGTCACCCAGGCTGGAGTGCAGTGGTACGCTCACGGCCACCTCAGCATTGACCTGCTAGGCTCCGGTGATCCTTCTGCCTCAGCCTTCCAAGTAGCTGAAACTACAGGCACACACCACCATGCCCGGCTAATTTTTAAATTTATTGTAGAGACGAGGTCTCACCATGCTGCCCAGGCAGGTCTTGAACCCGCAGGCTCAGGCAATCCTCTTGCCTTGGCCTCCCAAAGTGCTGGGATTACAGGCTTGAGCCACCGCTCCTGGCCTTGCTTTACTTTTTTTTTTTTTGAGAAAGTAGGATTTATTGAAAGAACAGAAAATCTCCCACAGTGGGAGGGGACCTGAAGGGGTTGCCTTGATTTACTTTTATAAAGAAGCAAAGCACAACAAAACCCAAACCAAATCTATTTCTCTTTTTTTTTTAGAGACAGGTTCTTGCTTGGACACGCAGGTTGGAGTGTAGTGGCCTGATCATAGCTCACTGGAGCCTCAAATTCCTGGGCTCAAGCATTCCTCCACCTCAGCTTCCCAAGGAGCTGGGACTACAGGTGTGAGCCACCATACCCAGCTAATTTTTAAAAATTTTTTGTCGAGATGGGTGTCTCAAGGCTAGTCTAGTAGAGATGGATGTTGCCCAGGCTAGTCTTAAACTCCTGGTCACAGTGATCTTCCTGCCTTGACCTCCTGAAGTCTAGAACCTGGAACCTCATTCCCAATTGCCCCCTAAAAACCAGATGTCTGCATCACTGTGCTTTACAGAATTGTCAGTCTCCCTAGCCTGTGGTGCATAGATTCCGTTTCTCTCCTGTGGGTGTCTATGCTTGAGGGAGAACAGGTCATTGCAGCTACATGGGAGTCTAAGAAATGCAGGTTTTTCTGGTCTCTGTATGACAGAAAGTCCAGCTAAAAACAGATTGGAATGGTGCTGAGTGAGCCAGCCTACAGCATCTGCTATAGCTCTATGTCTGATGATAAGACATAGAGCTCGGTGGCTCAACCTGTAATCCCAGCGCTTTGGGAGGCCGAGGTGAGTGGACTGCCTGAGCCTGCGGGTTCGAGACCTGCCTGGGCAAATTGGTGAGCCCTCATCTCTACAATAAATAAAAAAAAAATTAGCCGGGCGTGGTAGCGCGCGCCTGTAGTTCCAGCTTCTTGGAAGGCTGAGGCGGAAGGATCGCCGGAACCCAGCAGGTCGAGGCTGCGGTGGCTGGAAGCATGCCACTGCACTCCAACCTGGGCACAGAGTGATACTCTGACTCAAAAAAAAAAAAAGAAAGAATAGATCCCATTCATGTGATCAGTGTCCAGTGGTGGTGTCAGCAGCAGTGTCCATGTCTAACAGTGTCTTGGTCACAGTGGTGACTCCCTGTGTCCCAATCAGACAGTTCTTGGGCAAACCTTAGCTCTGGCTTCTGTTTATTTTCTCAGCCTGGTTCCCAGTCTTCCAGTCAATTCTGCGAATTCGTCAGTGACCTTTGAGTGCATTTCTGTTTGAGTCAGGTGACATCAGTGTCTATTGCTGCCAACAGAACCCTTACTCAGACCCACCACGTCCCACTTTTAACCTAATCATTTAGTCTAAATCATTATTTATAAAGCAAGACAGAATTCAAAGGAGATACCAAATGCCCACCCGGTATCCACTCTCTTCCTTTTGATTTCTTTTAAGGAACCTCTCATCCCCATTCAGTCCTTGCAATTGGGGAAGAGTAATCTCTACTTAGAGATCCAGGAGTGGGCCCACAACACAGGCTTGGCTAATCAGAATATTCCCTCCTCCTGGCCACAGTGATTGGTTCAGGGCACATGGCTCAAGCCCATTAATTCTAGTATAGTCAATTCTCATTATCTGCTGTAGTTATGTTCTATAACGTTACTGCAAACACTGAATTAGTGAATACTGAAGCATTGCTCCTAAGGAAAATAAGGTTAAAGTCCCTCAAGCCTCTGATCACAATATTTTTATGAACTGATCAACCCATGATCTTGTTTTCTGTTTCTGTTTAAAGACACCTTGTTTAGTCTATGGCCATACTACCCTGAGCATGTCCAATCTTGTCTGATGTAGGAAGTATATTAAAACTTGTTTAATATTCTGTTGGGTCCTTAACATTGGATTCATGGCCAACAGAGCTATAACCATGCCTGAGTGAAGCTGATCTAACATATATTTTCTTCCTAAGGCATATTACACTTATCCTTCACATTACACTAAACAGCATGTCAGCACTATGCTTGGAGGTCTTTTTTTTTTTTTTTCCCCGAGTAGGAGTCTCACTTTGTCACCCAGGCTGGAGTGCAGTGGCACATTCACGGCCACTGTAGCCTCAACCTGCTGGGCTCAGGTGATCCTTCCGCCCCAGACTTCCAAGTAGCTGGAACTACAGGTGTGTACCACCATGCCCGGCTAATTTTTTGATTTATTGTAGAGACGAGGTCCCACCAAGGTGCCCTGGCTGGTCTTGAAACCCTGGACTCAGGCAATCCTGAGTCCAGGATTTGGCCTCTTCCTCCCAAAGTGCTGGGATTACAGGTGTGAATCACATTGCCCAGCTGTGGGGGATGGGGGAGCATTTTAAACAGTGAAATCACCAACAAGAAATGCTAACTAGACCTTGACAAGGTCTTATCTCTTGAGTCAAAACAAGGCCAGTGTTGCTTTGTGTGACCTCAGCTGGAACACATGTATTGGATGACTCAGATTATTCACTGCTTTGTGCATGTCCCAGAATGACCTGAAAATGCTGAGAAAGTGCCAAGAATATTAATTTTGGGTTACAAATAAATTTTAGCAAGAAGGAGAATTTGCAAGTAAGACATTTGCATATAATGAGACCACACTATGGAGTAACCCAGGCATGTCCAATTCATGGCCCGCGGGCCTTATGCAGCCCAGAACAGCTAGTAATGCGGCCCCATCATGTGTTAACATCATGTGCTGTTTAGTATTTATTTTCTTTGTGACCCCATGCGTAGTTCCATTTTTTGAAGTTCACGAACATGCCTTATTTATGACATCGCTTTTTGGCAGGACATACATTTGACGGCAGCTGTTCTCAATTTTAAAGCAAACTAATACCAAATTCAAACAAACATTTCTGATGAGCACCTTGAAAACTCACTAAGAATTGCAACCACTTCCACCGAACCAGACATAGATAGATTAGTTTTACAAAAACAAGGTCAAATATCCCATTAGTTTTATAGTGTTCTCATTTTTCTAAACTTTATAATAAAAAAAGTCTTATTATGTATACACACCAACTATATTATATAATTTATGTGTGGCCCAAGACAATTTCTCTTTGCTCCATGTAGCCCAGGGAATCCAAAAGGTTTCCCAATAAGGCCCAGGGAAGCCAAAATGTTGAACACCCCTGGTCTAACCATTTGGGAAAAGGAGCTCTATTTCTGCTGGGGATGGAGCTGAGAGGCCAGGATCTAAGCCGGGAAGTACTTGTAGTTCATTCACTTCTGCTGTATAATATTCCATTGTGTGAATACCCTCAATTTATATATCTGTTCTACTAGTGATGGACATTTGGGTTGTTTCCAGCTACTTGACTATCTTAGTCAAGGTTTGATAATTTCTGTCTTTTTTATTTTAGCCATTCAAGTATGTAAGTAGTATTACATTGTGGCTTCAATATGCATTTCCCTGGTGAAAAATGAAGCTGGGCAAATTTTCATATGTTTATTAGCCATCTGGATATTTTCTTTTGTGAAGTGTCTGTTCGAGTCCTTTGGCCATTTATAAAAATTGGGTTGTCTTTTTCTTACTGCTTTTGCCCCAGTCCTCTTGATTCTGTTTCAGTTGGGTATGACAAGAAAAACCCAATTAGTATGATCAACTTTCACACTATATGTGTCTTTTCTCTTCCTTATGACTTTCTCAACAACATCTTCTTTTCTCTAGCTTACATGGGGGTTGAACATGGCGATTGTGGCTGGATGGTAGCCAGAGCCTAGGAAGGAAATGCTGGCAGTCAAGTCCGGAGGGGGTGAGAGGTCTTGGTAATCAGGAAGCCTGGGTAAAGGGTGTGTGCTGGGAAGGTAGTTTCTGGTGGGAGGGTGTAAAGTTCCACAGGCTGAGAGAAGGACCTTACCACCACCATCTGGCCCTTGTGACATTCTAGGACTGTTCTGGTGTTTGAACTTCTCTTTTCAACATAGGGGAACTCAATGTGGCTTGCTAGATATAACTGCTCATCACAACTTTACAGGACTCATCGTTACATATGTCAACCCATAAAAAAGAAATCTCTGCCTCCACAAGTCTTTGGAAAATATGCTTGCTTAAACAGTGGCTCACTTTCAAAATGTGTAGCTGGGTCCCTAACTGCAGGTTGGGGACTTAGTCTGAGATCAAGAGCATTGTGATACCAGGTGCGGCCACCAGGAGGCAAGCAAGAGTGGTTTGGGCCAGCTCTGGTGAGGAAGCTCATTGGCACCCAAGGAGAGAATGGAGAAGGCACTGAGGCTCCCAGTCAGCAGAACGCAGGGAATTCTCCCAAGCTTAGGAGGCTGGTATTAGTCTTGCTGCTGAAGCCTGGTGTCTGCCATTATCTGTGGAGTGGTGAGCAAGGAGCCCGTATATACTCCATAAGTCCTAGCCTGTGCCCTGGTGGAATCTGCTCTGAACAGAATGGCGCCCTAAAGCCACATTCTGGTTGCTCAACTGCCTTAGGACTGCCTGTCACGGGGTTCTGCTGCTCAAAAAAGAGCCCTAAATGAACCTGCTGGACACTGACCTGCCTTGGCCAGAGTGACCCAAGGTTACTCTGCACAGAGCACTCTCTGTACTGGTTTCCTTAATCTCCAGAATTAGCCCAAGGCATGACAAAAGGACAGTAGCAGGATATCAGTGCTACCTCCTCATTATCAGCATCTTGCTTTGCCTGTCCCACTGGTTGTAGTCATGGAGGAAATGCCTGTCAAGATGCATCCCTTGGCCTGGAGCGGTGGTTCAGTTTATAATCCCAGCACTTTGGGAGGCACAGGCGGGAGGATTGCCTGAGCCTAGTGGGGTTCGAGACCAACCCAGGCAACTTGGCGACACCTCATCTTTACATTAAATAAAAAATTAGCCAGGCGTGGTAGTGCGTGCCTATAGTTCCAGCTACTTGGAAGGCTGAGGTGGAAGGATCATTGGAGCCCAGCAGGTCGACGTTGGGGTGGCCATGAGTGTGCCACTGCACTTCAGCCAGGGTGACAAGAGTGAGACTCCAACTCAAAAAAAATAAATTGCCTCCCTTGACCAGGCACGGTGGCTCAGCCTGTAATCCCAGCACTTTGGGAGGCTGAGGCGAGAGGATTGACTGAGCCCGGAGGTTTGAGACCAGCTCGGGCAATTTGGCTAGACCTCGTCTCTACAATAAATCACAAAAACTAGCTGGGCATGGTGGCGTGCATCTGTAGTTCCAGCTACTTGGAAGACTGAAGTGGAAGGATTGCCTGAGCCCAGCAGCAGGTTGAGGCTGCAGTAGCCGTGAGCATGCCACTGCACTCCAGCCTAGGCTACAAGAGTGAGACTCCAACTTCAGAAGAAAAAAAAAGATGCCTCCCTTCTTGCCAAGAGGTAGTATGTGACTCAGACAGGTCGGCCAGCCTCTGCATTTCCCAGGGACTGGAATCTTGAGTAGATGATAGAATAGGGTTACAGCCCATGACTCCTGATAGCAACATTCCAGAAAGTATGTTAGATAGTTCCTGCCACCTGGATTCCTAGAACTGTCCTGCTTCTGTCCTATTTGTGACCTGGTTGTTCAGCATTGTGCTTTGAGATTTATCCTTCCAGAACCCTCAAACAAATTCCTTAAAAAAAAAATACAGCCAGAATTTGTTTCTGTTCCTTGCAACTACAGAATGCTAAGTGATACAGATAGGTGGAATCTAAGTAGATGACATCACATGTGAGGAATACTTGTATGAACTTGAAAATGGGTCCCAACCACCTGCACGTGGGCCACATGGAGAAGTGACTCAGGAGCAGAGCAAGGTGAGCGCTGGGGCATTCCCAGGAACCACATAGCAGGAGTCAGCAAGGTGGTGAGAGTGCCCTCCTGCCCACCCCTATGGCTCCATTCATGAGGCACAGAACCTGGAAAAGTCAGCTAAAGGTCATGCACATCCTGCAGGAAAGGCCATGCTGGGGAGTAATCTGAAAATTCCATCAAAAGAGGTAGTTGAAGGAGCCGAATCATTCAGTCTGGAGCAGAGAAAGCATGCTATCTTTTTCAGTCTTCCGACAATTGTTCATGGCACGGCAGGCACTGCTAGGTGAGGCAACACATACTCTCCTGAGAGTACTAACAGTCTAATACTCTGAGTGGGGGGGCAGAGGGCTTGTGTCAGTTTGTGCTCCAGATGGGGAATGAGCTTCCTGGAGCAGGGAGTATCCGAGGAGAGTCTAGAAGGTGAAGTAGGAAGGAGTTACTCCCAGACTGGAGTGCAGTGGCCGCTTCCGGCCACCGCAGCCTCGAACTGCTGGGCTCCGGCGATCCTTCCGCCTCAGCCTTCCAAGTAGCTGGAACTACAGGCGCGCGCTACCATGCCCGGCTAATTTTTTGATTTATTGTAGAGATGAGGTCTCGCCAAGTTGCCCAGGCGGGTCTCGAAACCACGGGCTCAGGCAATCCTCTCACCTCAGCCTCCCAAAGCGCGGGATTACAGGCTGAGCCACCGAGCCCGGCGATGGATGGTTTTAAAGCAGGGGAGCAACAAAATGAGATGTGCATTGGAAAAGATCACCACAGAGAAAGATTTGGAAGTAGAGCAAGACTAGAATAGATGAGACCAGTTGGGAGTTAGTAGGAACAGTCAGAGGAGGGTCTGGGTGGGTCAAGTGACTGTGGGGACAGGGAGAGGATTTATGAGAAGGCTATTGAGGTGGTAAAATAAGAGTAAGGAAAGGCAGAGGAGAGATCATCATCCACCAGGCTGAGATGTTTGAGGGGGCTTGAGAGTGGACAGCTGGTCTTCTAAAAGAACCATTCTGGTCATGGCAGGAGAACATTGGCCTAGGCCTAGGTCCCCAAATGCCACTTTGCCGTGCAATGAACATTTATACCTTCATATACTGTGCCAGATTGTGCCTGGTTTTCAGAGACTGACACACAGTAACTCATAAGGGACTGCTTGACAGGTCCAAATACCAATGTATGAACTTCCAGTAGGGAATCAAACTCTAAAAGTCTAAATAGCTCTTCCCAGGGACCCAAGTACATGTGCCAGTTAACAGGTACCTCTAACCATTCACCAAGGGTCCTGGAGGCTGGAGGTTATCAGAGGTCACAAAGGGAGATGGAAAATTATGGTGTGTGGGTGGGTGAATGGGGAGTCTATAAGGATAATTATGGAGACTGAGCAGCCAGCTGGCAAGACCTGCCTTGCCCACTGATATATCTATCTGTGGTGCCTGTAAAGTGAAGCACATGCTACCTGATTCCATGTAAATTACCTGGAATGGTAAATTCCGTTCCAGGTAATTTACCTTGGAATGGATAAATTAATCAAGTTCATTCTTTCCCTTTGATCTCCATTTCCTGAGCACCTCCTATTTTGGGCTACTTTTTTTGACTGACACATCTTTCCATCACAGGCAGTGCTTTCATTTCTTACACATTGTGAAAATTAAGGACAGAAAAGTTGAGCAATAGACGTATGTGTCATATAGTTAAATCCATTCCTAGAGCTCAAACATGCTATCAAATCTTTATGATATAACTGTTTATGGATAATTTTTTACACCTAAGTATTATTCAAAGTATACATTACTTTTTTATAAACCTTCAAACAGATTCTTCTTTTTTTAGAGATAGGGTCTCACTCTGTTGCCAATGCTGAAGTGCAGTGGCACAATCATAGCTCACTGCAGCCTTGACCTCTGGGCTTAGATGATCCTCCCACCTCAGTCCCCAAGTAGCTGGGACTACAGGCACATGTCACCATGCCCAGCTAATATTTCATTTTTATTTTTATTTTGTAGAGATAGGGTCTCACCATGTTACCCCAGGCTGGTCTCAAACTCCTGGCCTCGAGGTGATCCTCCCACCTCGGCCTCCCAAAGTGCTGGGATTACAGGCATGAGCCACAGTGCCTGGCCAAACAGATTATTTCTTCAACAAGTCAATGGCATAAGAAAAAGCAAACAGGGATGGAGAGGTTGGGGAATGCAGGACAATGGGAGAATGAAGAGATTATTCCAGGACAAAAAAGATTAAAGAGCCTTAACATGCTCTTAAAATGCAATGTGTGGGCTTGTTTGTAGTCTAATTCAAACACACCAGTCATAAAAAGATGTTTTTTGAAATAGTTCTTGAGTTCTTTGACCAGTATCAGATCATGTCAAAGAACTGTTAAATTTTAAGGTGTGATAATAGCATTGTGTTTATGTGATAAAATGTCTATGTATTTTGGATATGCATGCTAAACTATTTAGGAGTGAAATGACACAACACCATGACGTTTGGAATTTGTCTTAAAATACTTCAGCAAAGGAAAAACAGATGAATCTATGGCAAGATTTTTATACTTGTTGAATGTCAATGATGAGTATATGAAGGTTTATTACATGACTCTATTTTGTGTCTGTTTGAAATTTTTCATAATCACAAAAAGGTTAAAGATAGATTAACCAGTAGCAACAGTAAAAGTTCATGTTTTTAAGGTACTTTTTTACTTCCTGGTTCTCGTGGTCTCATCTTACTTAGGAGAGAGAAAAAATGTTTAAGCTGGGAACAAGGTCTTACTGATAATGATTTTTCACGAGGATTTTGTAGAAGATCGAGTAGGAGATTATGATATGGATGTTGATGGGATCTGAATGACTTCTTTTGAGAATTTTCAAGGGGAACGTGAACAGTAGCTTCTTTGCTTGAGAAAGAATGCTGTAGTGGGCTGACATCCACCGGCTGTCCACGACCAGGAGACATCAGGGTGTAGGAGTGGGAAACCTGCTTTGGAAGCAGGCATCCTGGGTTACAGTTCTGTCTTTGGCCCTTAATTAGTCACAGGACCTTGGATAAGTCGCCCAATTGCCATACCTCAGGTCCTCGTCTATAAACGGGAATGATAATAACCACCTTGTAAGGTTTTATAAGTGTAAGCTGAGCTATTTTGGTACTTAGCACATGGCAAATACTTATTAACCTGAGTCACTGTTATTATTCTTGTTGCATTTGGATCACTTCTATTTTTCTTTTTTGAGTTGAGCTCTCACTCTGTCTCCCAGGTTGGAGTGCAGTGACACAATCATGGCTCACCACAGCCTGAAACTCCTGGGCTCAAGCCAGCCTCCCACTTCAGCCTTCTGAGTAGCCAGGACTACATACAGGCAGGTGCCACCACACCCTGATTTTTTTTTTTGTAGAGATGAGGTCTTGCTATGTTGCCCAGGCTGGTTTCGAACTCCTGGGTTCAAGTGATTCTCCCACCTCGGTCTTTCAAAGTGCTGGGATTACAGGCGTGAGCCACCGTGCCTGGTCACTTCTATTTCTTTGTCATTAACTTTTTTTTGGTAATATGACTCTTGCAGTTTCCTAAAAAAAATATGTCTACAGGAAAAAGTGAGAGGAAATTCTACTATGCAGAATCTGGATGACAGCTCATATCCTGTTTTTACGGCTCTCTTTGAATCCTGGGGATAACCTGGCTCTCTCAGCGCCACCTTTAGGATGCACAGTGGAGAGCACCCTTGCCCTCACAATTAACATTCTTAAGAGTATATATCTGGACAGTGATTTGAGTCTAGACTTTGAAAACAGAGGAAGTAGCCGGGCTCGGTGGCTCAGCCTGTAATCCCGCGCCTTTGGGAGGCTGAGGTGAGTGAATTGCCTGAGCCTGCAGGTTCGAGACCCGCG
>NW_007253187.1:511134-519939 GCF_000164805.1 Carlito syrichta
CTGCGCTCCAGTCTGGGTGACAGAGTGAGACTCCAACTAAAAAAAAAAAAAGAAAAGTGAAAAGTGGGGAAGGCAGCACAGTCTCAAGTGTCCATTCCGCAGCCTGTGGAGGTGTCCCCGTTTGGCCTCCAGCAAGGGACACAGGGGCACTGGAGCATAAGTATGGAAGGGTGAGTTCTGGCACCATGGAGAGCAGTGGGCCACCTGGACAAGTCAATGCCTGGAGGCCGCGACTGCAGCTGTCATCCCCCTCAGCAGCCAGGGTTGGGAGGGGCTGCACATGTTGCCTTCTCACTATCCCTGATTAGGTTTCAGCCTCAGATATGCTTCCCTGAGATTGCACTGGCCACTGAGATTAGGCCTGCCTGTCCCTAATGCACCTCAGGCCCCCCATGAGAGGGGAGCTCATCTCATCCCAGAATGAGTTGCATCTTGCTTGCTGGATTCCCCAAGGAGGTACCTCTGCATCACTCCTCAGTATTAAATGTACAGTGGATCCCAACTTAACCCATTGTGACCTGATTTCTATCCTTCCCTTCCCTTATCTCACCTGCTGAAACTTCTGGAGTGCCCAGTACCAACGTTTCCTAAGATCTCTTTATAGCACCCAACATGTCACCACTTGTTGGCAAATTCTCTTCTCTTGGCTTAACACCCTCCTCTGCTTCTCCTCCTCTTCCCTCTCTGCCTGCTCCTTCCTCTATCACGAAATGGTTGTGCTTGCTCCTCACTGACCCCAGTGAGAGTCCCACTGGCCCAGACTCCCTGCCACTTGTTGTGTCCTTCCAGGACGGTCTGTCCACTCCCGTGGCTCTCTCCCCTGTATGCAGATGGCTCCCAGCACTGCCTTTCCTCCTAAGCTCTGGGTACAGCTGCCTATCAAAACCCCCTCCTCCAGGATGGCACACAGTCACCCCAAACTCTATGAGATCCAAGTTGACCTCCTTAGAGGCATCATGTGGCCCCTGCCAACTTCTCAACTTCTTTGGTCTCACATTCTCTCCCCATTGCCATTAAACCATAGCAATGCCAGATGTGGCTGTCTGGGCACTAGGGTGTTCCTTATAGCTAGTTAAATCAACTTTAAAGGGAAGAAAACAAGCCGGCCTCGGTGGCTCAGCCTGTAATCCTGTGCTTTGGGAGGCCAAGGTGAGTGGATTGCTGAGCCTGCGGGTTCAAGACCCATCTGGGCAACTTGGCGAGACCTCATCTCTACTATAAAAAAAAAAAATCAGCCAGGTGTGGTAGCGCGCACCTGTAATTCTGGCTACTCGGAAGGCTGAGGCAGAAGGATCGCTGGAGCCCAGCAGGTCGAGGCTGCAGTGGCCGGGAGCGGCCACTGCACTCCAGTCTGGGTGACTGAGTGAGACTCCAACTCAAAAAAAAAAAGGAGAAAACAGAATGCTTCTCAGGCCCTTAGAACAACAGCTTGGCACAGTGTCACAGTGACTGCATCTGCTTTATGTTTAGAAAGCCTCAGTTACGCCCTATCAGAAGCCCTGGGACCCTGTTCTCAGGCAACAGCACATTGAGGTAGAGGGGCTGTAAGCCCACAACCTACAGGGCCAGGCATTCTCTATGTGAGTGGAGGTGGGAGGGGAGTGGTGAAGTGGAGACCATATGTCCCACCTAAAAGGAAGGGCAGTCTCTTCACAGCCTCAGTCAGATATTGCCTTTGTGAATGTTGCCACAATTTCTAAGTTTTCAAGAGCCCCCAAATCTGGATTTTTCATATGAATCTTCCAATCATTAGATGTTGGCAACTAATTCAAAATTTAAAATATACTATGTGAGCTAATTAATTTTGTAAAAGCAATATAAATCAAACAAAATACATCTGTGGCCACATCCAACCCACAGGCCACATGTCTGTGAACTGTAGAGAAAAGAAAGTACGGAGGCATTGGAGTCACACAGACACAGGCTGGATTATCGGCTCTGCTACTCTTTAGCTGTGTGTCTTTGGGCAAGTCACAGAACCACTCTAATTTCCTCATCTATAAAGCAGGGAGAACAGGCCAGATGCAGTGGTTCATGCCTGTAACCCCAGTACTTTGGGAGGCCGAAGCAGGAGGATTGCTTGAGTTCAAGAGTTTGAGGTCAGCCTGGGCAATATAGCGAGACATCATCTCTACAAAAATACTCCCCCCCCCATAAAAAAATAGCTGGGCATGATGGTGTCTCTGTAGCTACTTGGGAGGGTGAGGCAGAATTGCCTGAGTTTAGGAGGTGGAGGCTGTGGTGAGCTGTGATCACACCACTGCACTCCAGCCTGGGCAACAAAGTGAGACTCCAACTACATGAAAGAAGGGAAAGAAGGAAGGAAGGAAGGAAGGAAGGAAGGAAGGAAGGAAGGAAGGAAGGAAGGAAGGAAGGAAGGAAGGAAGAAAGAAAGGGAGGGTGGGAGGGAACATGAACACCGCTAAGGAAGGAGACAGTAAGCTTGCCTCATGATGCCACAAGTGCTTTATGCAGATGGCATAAAGTGGTTCTCTGTGATGGCTTCCCTTGTGCCTGAGGAAGCATCTCCCACTCCCCTCACTACCCCCACTCCCCAAACCATCCTCCTTCCTTTGGCTCTGATTCCTGGCTCACCTAGCAGCTTTCTGATCAGTGCTTCCATTTTTCATTTCCTTGGCATTGGGAATGGGCTGCCCTAGGTGAGTGATATGACCATCAGTCTGTGAACAGACCACCCTGTGTTAGAAAACAGCCTTCTGATTTGTACCCCAATCTTGCTTCAGTTCGGTTCTCTGATGTACTAAAAAATTCAGGTATACCAGGCCCTGACAGGTGGGGTTCTTCTGAGCCTGAACCTGAAGAGAGAGCCAGAGTGGAAGACATCCCTCCTGAAACCAATCAGAAGCCCCAGACATTACCCTCATTGTCACCCCTAAACTGTGTCAGCTAGGAGGAGCTCCTGAAGGGTCTCCTAAATGTCAAGAGGGTTGGATCACTTTCTTTATTTGGGGATCCAGACAAATTAAAAATGAAGACTTTCCAAGACAGATTTTTAAAGTATATTTTTAATATTTGCATTTAATAAACTGACATATTATAACACACAATATAATGGTACTTAACTGTGTTATTTACAGCATAATTACAGAATGTATAAATATATATTTATATATATAGTTTTTGCCCCATGGGTCTCCATGAATAAATGTATTCACAGAGAATGATGGAAATTGAGACACCAGACTGTATGATGTATACTCTCCTTTCCATCTTGTTGTTCTAAATGTATGGAAGCTTATATCCAACTATTCCTCTAATCATAAAATTATAAAAACTGGGCAATATAAATATATATAACTCTTTGAAAGCATTGGCAGGAAGTCAATACAGGCAAGACTCGAGGGGTTACTATCCTTGACAGAAGAGAAGCACATGAAAAACAATAAAAGCCAGAAGACAGTGTAATGATATCTTTTGAGGGCTGAAGGAAAAAATAAAACCTGCTAAACCAGAATTTCATAACCAGCAAAAATATCCTTCCAAATGGAGGTAAAATAAAAATATTCTCAGACAAACAGAAGCCAAGAGAATGTGTTGTTGCTAGATCTGTACTACAAGATAAATGAAAAGGAGTTCATCCTTTGGGTCAAGGGAAAATGATCCTAGATGGAAATTCCTCCCCAACTTCAAGCTCAGTTCAATAGCAACCACTATCTCTGACACCTGGATGCAGCACATAAAGCTCACAGACACACACATTTCCTCATTTGATCCTAATATACACCCCATAGGTAGATATTTTTCTTGCACAGAAGAGCAGAAGGAATAAAGAGCACTGAAAAAAGCAAATATATGGATAAATATAAATGCCAGCAGTTTAAAACAGCAATAATTATAACATCTTGTGGGGCTCAAAATATGTGGAAGTAAAGTGTATAATAACAACAGCACAAAAGGTAGATGGAGACTAATGGCATTAAGTAATTTTAAGATTCTGCATTGTTTAAGATGCTGTAAAGGGCTGGACAAGGAGGCTCATGCCTGTTATCCTAGAACTTCTGGAGGCTGAGACAAGAGGATTGCTTAAGCCCAGGAGTTCAAAACCAGCTTGTGCAACATAGTATGACCTCATCTCTATAAAAAAAAAATTTAAGCCGGGCTCAGTGGCTCAGCCTGCAATCCTGCGCTTTGGGAGGCTGAGGTGAGTGGATTGCCTGAGCCCGCGGGTTTGAGACCTGTCTGGGCAACTTGGCGAGACCTCATCTCTACGAGAAATCAAAAACTAGCCGGGCGTGGTAGCGCGCACCTCTAGTTCCAGCTACTTGGAAGGCTGAGGCAGAAGGATCGCTGCAGCCCAGCAGATCAAGGCTGCAGTGGCTGTGAGAGGCCACTGCACTCTAGTCTGGGCGCCCGAGTGAGACTCCAACTCAAAAAAAAAATTTTTTTTTAATCAGTTGGATATGGTGGTGCATGCCCATAGTCCCCGCCACTTGGGAGGCTGAGGTGGATGGATTGCCTGAGTCTAGGAGGTGGAGGCTGTAGTGAGCCATGATCAAGCTACTGCATTCCTGCTCGAGTGACAGAGTGAGAACCCAACTCAAAAAAAAAAAAGAAGATGCAGTAAAAAAAAGTACTAATTTGTGGCTGACTACAAAATGTCAAGGAAGCCTATTGTCTAGGATAGCCACTAAATACATTTTTTCAAGTATAACTAAAAAACTAACAAAGGATATAAATGAAATAATATAAAATAATCCAAAACACTCCACCTAAGACAAAGATCAGTTCTGGGAGTGACTCCCTGGGACTAAAAGTATAAAACTGAAACTCTTTGTGAACATGAGACCTGGGTTCAATTGCCTTCAAGGTGTTCTATGATAACCTCAGTTCCCCCAGTACAACAGGTGTCCTTGCTCTTTCTTACAAACTTGCCTTTTTTGCCGTATAGAAAGCCCTTCATCATTTCTTCTCTCTGTTGTTCTGGGGACTCCTTTTCATCATATCATGCTTCAAAATTCAGCTCTTCTGTGAATCTTTCTTTGACTTCCTCTTGATGACACACACGCTCTCTCTCTGAATTCATTAATTCTACTGCATGCTTTTATTATTGTTATTTGGGATTTGTGGTGCTGCTTCCCACTGACCTGGGAACTCCTAGAGGGAAGGGATTATATAAGCTTTTATATATAACCTCAGGACCTTGCAGTAGACCTGGTGGGCAGTAGATGGATGGATAGATGAAAAGGTTCTATCAAGAAGAAAGTGTTTAACATGAAACCAAGGGGCCGGGTGTAGTGGCTCATGCCTGTAATCCCAGCACTTTGGGAGTCAGAAGTGAGAGGAATGCCTTAGCCCAGGGGTTTGAGACCAACCTGGGTAACTTGGCGAGACCTCATCTCTACAATAAAATGAAAAAATTAGCCAGGCATGGTGGCGCATGCCTGTAGTTCCAACTATTTGGAAGGCTGAGGTGGAAGGATTGCCTGAGCCCCGCAGGTCAAGGCTGTGGTAGCTGTGAGTGTGCCATTGTACTCCAACCTGGGTGACAGAGTGAGACTCCGACTCTAAATAAATAAATAAAATGAGACCAAGGGCAGGAGCCCCAAGACAGGAAGTGGCTTGGAGACTCTTCCCTGTGGGTTAAATGCTTGGAGAGCTACACCACTAACTATGAGTTCTCTGAATTCTGAGCTCTCTAAGGCCCAGTTCTTTCCTTCACTAGGAACAGCCTCACTTCTTTCTGGTGAAATCCTTCCCCAGCTTCAAACTCAGCTCAATAGCAACCACTATCTCTGACATCTGGACACAGTCACATAAAGCTCACAGCTACACATATTTTCTCATTTGACCCTGATATCCACCCCATGGGTAAATATTATTACTTCATTTTTTATGTACAAGGAAATAGGGGCTCAGAAACTATTTCACAGATGAGAAGAATTGAGGACAGAAAGGGATTTAGCCAGTTTCACAGTAATGGGGACATAGCTGCAGCTTCAGGTCAGAGCTATGAAAACCCTTAGTTGTGACATGGATTCTGGTTTGACTTTTAGGGTTGATATGTGAGAAGCAACAACTCAAAACAGGAAACGGTTTTCCTGTCATGCTGACTCTTCTGTTTCTCTTAATGTCCAAAAACACAAACAGCTCTTCGGAAGTTGTGATTGGCCACTTGTGGAAAGGAGGCACAGGCTTTGGGTGGAGGTTATGACAAGACTGCCATTTGGATTTGAAATCCATGCTGCAATCTTTTCTCTCAAAGTGGTTGTGCAGACAGACTCCTGCAGCCATTATCCAACTGTGAGCAAAGAAACTTGTACAACTTCCAGGCACTTCCCCAAAGCCTCTTCAAACTTACTGAGAACACATTCCAGGGTTGGACAATGCAGTTATTAGTGCCAGTACTTACCATTCCTGAGCCCATGGCAGACATCACTAACGGATTACAGGACTCCTTTCCACCAAGCCAGAAAAACAGCCCATCTCAATGCAGCAATTCAGGAAACTGCAATTAATTGACTGGAGTTGATGCATAACATCAAACCTATTTAACATTTCATCTTATTGCATGTCAAGCCCAGTGCTAGGAGATACAGAGATGTAAAAAAAACATCGTCTCTGCCCTCAAGTCTGGAGGCAGGATATGGGTAGAAGTTTGGAGGAGACAAACCTAGGAACACATATTTATCAGATCTAAGTATAAAACCAGGGTTAAACACATGCACACAATATTGTGGAAGTACGTACGAAGCAATGCCTAATTCTGCCCAGAAGTGTGACACAGAGGTGGATCTTAAAGGATGAATAGGAGTTGAGTATGCAAGCAAGGTGGAAAGGAAATCCCTGGCAAAGGAACTAACATGTACTAAGGCTTGAAATACAGAAAACACCAGGTCTATACCCAGAGTGGGAAGGACCATTTTCCTTTATCCCTCTAAGCCATAGTTATATCATCTATACAAATGATAATGCCTACCTCATAAGTTTGTGGTAAGGATTCAGTAAGAAATATACCTGAGGTTCTCAGCACAGCATTGCCTGGTTTAGTAAAAGTCAGTTCCTAGTGATGTCGCCAGAGCACCAAGGGGCGTGAAGCTGATCTTTGGCAACTGAGCCAGAACAGGTTTGAAGGAGAGGAACTTAATTAGGTTTTTTTAATGTTTTAGTTTTTCCATGATAAAAACACATATTTATATCAGAAGGGGTAAAGACTTTTTTTATTTTTAATTTTTTTTGTGTCGGAGACTCACGCTGTCGCCTAGGCTGGAATGCAGTGGCACGCTCATGGCCACCACAGCCTCGACCTACTGGACTGAGGTGATCCTTCTGCCTCAGTCTTTCATGTTGGAACCACAGGCATGTGCCACCAAGCCCGGCTAATTTTTTTATTTATTGTAGAGACAAGGTCTCGCCATGTTGCTCAGGCTCATCTTGAACTCCTGAGCTCAGGCAATCCTCTCACCTCAGCCTCCCAAAGTGTTGGTATTATAGGTTTGAGTCACTGCGCCCGGCTGAAGACATTTTTTAAAAAGAAGAAAAGAAAATCTTACCTTACCCCACTACCTGTTAATATTTTGGTGCCATGGTAGTCCTGACCCAGTGCAATTCCTTTCTATAGCTGTGACTATATCACATAAACAAGTTCTCTGGATTTTTTAACATACAAATTGTTACAAGAGCAGTTTTATATCTTACTATAATCTCTTTGAATATGTCATTTTAATGACTCATATTTGTCAAGTGGCTATATTATAATTGACTCAGTTATTTCCCTGCTGTTAGACAAGTAAGTTGTCCACAATTACCTTAAACTACTGTCAATAGTATTATGGACAATATCTTGGCATATAAGGCTTTTTTCCTGTACTTCAGATGATTTTCTTTCGATAGAGACCCAGATGTGGAAATAGAGGATGTAAGGGTCTTGATACAAGGCTACTCTTGCATCAAGGGTGCATTTATACTTCTTCAGCAGTGCTAGTTTCACTGTAACCTTCCCAGCTTTGGGTATTCTTTTTTTTTTTTTGAGAAAGCAGGATTTATTGAGAGGACACAAAAGCTCCCACAGTGAGAGAGAACGCGAGGGAGTTGCTCAGCTATTCTCATTTAAGATGAAATCTTTGCTCATGTGTTGGCTGCAAAGAATAAAAGCAAAGGTCCAGTGTTTCCTTCTGTATTCAGAAGCCAGAGAAGGGCTCGTTCATGTGTCTCATACATGGTTCTGGATTATGAGCTTTTGGTGCTTAGTTCTGATCTAGCTAGTTGATGGTGGAGGGATCTTCAGATTGTTATCAAATATAGTTACAATTGTATCACAAGTCACATTTTTAAAAGAATATTGTTATATTTTGTTTGTTGTTTGCCTTTTCATTACAGTTTTAAGTTTTGATAGAATTAAATCTACAGATCTCCTTTGTGATTGCTTCTTCTTTCCTTTAGGGATAGGAAAAGGTGGGATCCTTTAGTTCCCTTGGGATGTCACCTTTTCCTCTGGATCTTAGTTTCCCTGCCTTTTAAATGGTTGGATAGGTGAAGATGTGATTTCCCGGCTTCCTTCTAGGAACAGATTCTTAGACTCTGGACTCCACTGTGCAGCTCTGGACTCCACTGTGCAAAATTGGCAACCCTCTCCACGTGCCCTGGGGCTTCAGCTGGATCATCTCTTGAGACTGACAAGAGTTCATTTATTCATTCAACTAACATTCTTTGAGCATTTACCATGTACCAGGCCCTATTCTAGGTGCTGAGGATATAGCAATGGTGAAAAAAAAAAAAGCCCTGCCAGACTCGGTGGTTCAGCCTGTAATCCTGCGCTTTGGGAGGCTGAGGTGAGTGGATTGCCTG